>NC_043006.1:50243577-50278577 GCF_006345805.1 Octopus sinensis | reverse complement strand
TCTCTGCCCTCTAACCCCACACGTAGCTATCAACAGACGGTATCCTCTACTGTCCGCGACCTCATCTCGTCCTCCCGTCTCCCCCACACCGCATCCAACCTAATTGTGCGAACCCCACGTACCCCCACCATTTACTCCCTCCCCAAAATCCACAAACCCAACAACCCTGGCCGCCCCAATCGTCTCCGCCTGTAACTGCCCCACGGAGCTCATCTCTAAATACCTCGACCGTGTCCTTGCCCCCCTAGTGGCATCTCTTCCCTCCCACATCCACGATACCAACCATACTCTCCGGATTTTCAACTCTTTCTCCTTTCCTCCCGGCTCCTCCAAATCCTTTTTACTATGGACATCCAAAGCCTCTATACTGTTTTCCCTCACCACGAAGGACTGCAGGCCCTTCGACACTTTCTTGACCTCCGCTCCAACCCTGTACCTGACACCTCCACACTCATTCGTCTGGCCGAACTTGTCCTTACTCTCAACTGCTTCTCGTTCGCGGGCGAGTTCTCGGGAGTGGCCATGGGAACGCGAATGGGCCCCAACTATGCGAACCTGTTCGTTGGCTATGTTGAGGCCCACATATTCTCTAATTTCACTGGTCCCACTCCTGAACTATATGGTCGTTACATTGACGACCTTATCGGTGCCACCTCACTCTCCCGTGAACATCTAGATTCCTTCCTCTCTTTCGTCCAATCTTTCCATCCAGCCCTCCACTTCACCTCCACTATCTCCAACACCTCTGTCTCCTTCCTCGACATTTCGGTTAGCATTCTTCACTCCACTCTTACCACCTCCATTCACTACAAACACACAGACTCACACTCATACCTCAACTTCTCTTCCTCCCACCCAGAACACACCAAGCTTTCCATCCCCTATTCCCAATTCCTCCGTCTACGTAGGCTCTGTAGTGACGACCATGACTTTGAGACTCAGTCTCAACGTATGGCTCACCACTTCACCCTACGTGGATACCCCCTCACCACTATCCACACCGCCCTTGCCAGAGCACGGTCCGTGGACCGTGTATCTGCTCTCTCTCCCCGAACCCGCCCTGTAGTCTCCCGCCTCCCTTTTCCCCTCACTTACCACCCAACGACCCTACCTCTCCAACGCACCATTCTTCGAGCTTTCCGTCATCTCCAGTCCGACCCGTCCACTTCACACCTCTTCCCTAACCGACCCCTCCCCTCTTTCAAACGAGCCCACAACCTTCGAGACCTTTTGGTCCATAGCTCCTTCCCTGACCCTGCCTCCCAACCCGGCTCGTTCCCCTGCTCCCACCCACGTTGCCGCACTTGCCCTTACCTCTCCAACACCACCCTCCTCACTAGCACCCATCATCGACCCTATCCCATCATCCACTCCTTCACCTGCACCTCCAGCAATATTATCTATTGCGTCTCTTGCTCTCTCTGCCATTCCTTGTACATCGGACAAACGGGACGCCGCTTGGCTGACTGGTTCGCGGAACACCTTCGTGACATCCACCTTGCGAACGACACACCGGTCTCTCGCCATTTCCGCTCCACCGGTCACTCCTTGCAACACCTATCTGTGTTCGGTTTGTCCTTACACAGAGGCCATCCAGATTCCCGTTTGCGCTGTGAACAGGAATTAATCTTCTCTCTTCGCTTTTATACGCCATTTGGTCTCAACTCTCCCCCCTCCTCATCTAACCCCCCTCTCCCCCCTCCTCACCTACCTCCCCCCGACCCCTACTTCTTCAGTCCTTCATCCTTTCACCCCTACTCCCCTTCCCTTCTTCCCTCTTTCTCCCTCCCTCCTTCCCTCTTCCCCTTCCCTCTGCTCCCTCACTCCCCTTCTCTCTCCCCCTCTCCCTCTCATACTAATACGTACTAATACATACTAATACATACTAATACATACACCAACCCTATACATACACACGTCCAGACCTCTCATACCCACTAATACTCTCTCATACACACACACACACACCCTTATACATACTAATACATACTAATACATACACCAATCCTATACATACACACGGCCAGACCTCTCATACGCACTAATACTCTCTCATACACACACACACACACACACCACCCTTATGTTGGAGCTGGTCACTCAACCTATTATCTCCCCTAATTTCGCTCTCGCGTCTCATGTTTGATCTTTGACTTCTGGCCGAAATCAGATCGCCATGTTGGTTCGTTAGTTACTGCACGCATTTTTTTCTCTCCTTCTTTCTGTGTTTTTTTCTCTCTGTGTATCTTTCTGTTGAAGAGCGTAGGCTCGAAACGTTAAAGACTTGTTTTATTTATATTTCCTGAGCGCCATACTAATACAATTGTTTGTTTGTTTTCCACCTGCCTTCGTCTTTTGTCTATTTTCATAAAGCTTCCCGTTATATATATATATACATACATGTATGTTTATATATACGTATATATGTAAGTATGTATGTATACACATATATATACATATATATATATATATATATATATATATATATATATATATACATATATAGTACATACTAATATTCCCATTATAGAATACACTTAGTAGAGCTCAAGAGTTTTATATATATATGCATATATATATATATCCACACACATAAAGATACACACATTAATCACTTTGAGGATATTTTGACCTCTTATAGGGATATTTTTATCCAAGATACGCTGGTTTAATATATTGTATTTTGAAGAGATAATTTTTCAATGAATATATTATAAATCATAAAATATCATTATATAAAATCTCATAAAGCATTAAATATTATAATTAAGTATGAAAATGGAGAAATCTAATGGATACAAATTAATCTATTTATCAATTAACATATTCATCTACAATAGTTTCATTTCACAATCAAAATTAAAACTACAAAACATACAAATATATAATATTGTATTTTAAAATACCTTGAATGGAAAAGCATGAAGGTGCACAAAAGGACAATATAAGGATTATATTGTAATCCGTTGGTATACTCAAAATATATATACAGAGCAACCTCGGTTCTCGAACGTCTTACATGTCGAACGTCTTACATGTCGAAAATGCCTCGGTTATTGAACAAAATTTCGGTTCTCGAACAGCATTGCCGAACCGAGTTGACCCGAACGAAATCATTTCTGAGTCGACTGCCGAGTCGTTTGCATCCGTGTGTTGTGCTGTGCTTTTCTTTTCCGATTTTACTGTACTGTGCCCTTATTCTCTTCATTAGCCCTTAGTCGTGGCTCCAAAGAAAGCTAGCAGTGATACTAGTAAAGAAAAAAGAAAACTTGAGAGGAAAACAATTGTGGTGAAGAAAGAAATCATTGCAAAACACGAAAATGGTATTTTTGTGTCAGATCTTGCTGTGAAATACTGTAGGCCTAAATCGACAATATCTACTATTTTAAAAATTGGGGAAGTGATAAAAGCAACTGATGTTGCAAAAGGAGTGACTGTTATTAATAAACAAAGACCAAAGATACTCAAAAAAGTGAAAAAGTTATTGCTTTTTTATATAAATGTGAAACAGCAGGTGACAGTATCAGTAACGCATTTATTTGTGAGAAAGCATTAGAAATTTATAATGGTCTATTAAAGAAAACCCTTGGTACAAGTGCTGAAAGTGATACTTTTGAATTTAAAGCTTGCAAAGGCTGGTTCGAGAAATTTAAGAAGAGAAATGAAATTCACAGTGTAATTAGGCATGGAGAGACGACAAGTTCAAAGAGGAAGCGACTGAGAAATTTGTGATTGAGTATAATGACTTGATAACAGTATTAATTTGGAAACAAATGCCAAATAGGACCTATATTACTAAGGAGGAAAATGCGTTGCCAGAGCACAAGCCAATGAAAGATAGACTTACTCTTTTGCTATGCGGCAACACAAGTGGCGATTTCAAGGTCGAGCTATTGCTTGTTTACCATACCGATAATCCGACGGTTTTCAAAAGAAACAATATTATGAAGAGTAAATTACCTGTTATATGGCGGGCTAATACGAAGGCTTACTCTTTTACTCTTTTACTTGTTTCAGTCATTTGACTGCGGCCATGCTGGAGCACCGCCTTTAGTCGAGCAACTCGACCCCGGGACTTATTCTTTGTAAGCCCAGTACTTATTCTATCGGTCTCTTTTGCCGAACCGCTAAGTTACGGGGACATAAACACACCAGCGTCGGTTGTCAAGCAATGCTAGAGGGACAAACACAGACACACAAACAAATACACACACATACATATATATATATATATACATATATACGACAGACTTCTTTCAGTTTCCGTCTACCAAATTCACTCACAAGGCTTTGGTCGGCCCGAGGCTATAGCAGAAGACACTTGCCCAAGATGCCACGCAGTGGGACTGAACCCGCAACCATGTAGTTGGTGAGCAAGCTACTTACCACACAGCCACTCCTGCGCTTAGTTGAAAAATTTGATTTTATTCAGGTCAAATATCTGCCACCTAACACCTCTTTAATACAACCAATGGACCAACAGGTCATTGCAATCTTTAAGAAACTTTACACAAAAGCCTTGTTTCGAAAGTGTTTTCAAGTCACTAATGACTGTTAATTCTCAGAGAATTTTGGAAAAATCATTTCAATATTCTGAATTGTGTTAATCTTATTGATAATGCATGGAACCAAGTGAGTTTCAGAACCATGAATTCAGCATGAAGGAAACATTGGCCAGACTGTGTACTAAAACGAGACTTTGCGGGGGTTTGAGACAGCTACAAGTACTACTGCTGTCGAGGAAATTGCTATTGTTGACGATAATGTCTCTGTGGGAAAAGCTATGAGCGGGGATGCCGACAGTGAATATATTAAAGAGCTGGTGGAAGACCACCGTACTGAGCTTACTACCGAAGAGCACGTACACCTTCAAAATGAACAGCAAAAGACCTTGGCTGAGGAAATGTCTTCTGAAGAGAAGGAAGGAAAGGAGTGTGTCCCAAGTTCTTTAATCAAAGACATTTCTGCTGAATGGGGTGATGTGCAAAAATCTTTGGGAAATTATCATTCAGATACAGTGGTAGCAAATAGAGAAGTAAACCTTATCTATGACAATGTCATGTCTCATTTTAGAAGAAATTTGTAATGCAGGCAAAAGTAACTAACATTGGACAGGTTTTTACTGAAAGAAAAAAGAAATGAAATCCCAGAGAAAGATTTATCCAAGCCAAAGAGAGAGGGAAGGGAAGAAACCCCCGAAAGACTATTACCAGAAGTTTATATGGAAGGGGACTCCCCTTCTAAGAAATAACACACTTTTGGGTGTTATTTACAGTTTGAATATACGTATATTGTACACACATACTCGCACGTACATACATACATACATACATACATACATACATACATACATACATACATACATACATACATACATACATACATACATACATACATGCATGCATACATACATACATATACAAAGATACAGGCTGTGAACAAATAATAAGAACGATAATAACTGTAACAACAACAATGATGCATACATGCAAATATTCATACATCCACTCGAATATACATTTTCTATAAATCTATTTTTTATCAGAAAAAAGAAAAAAATCTGCTTCGTTTCATTTTACTTGATTACATTTATTGAACTCCGTTTGATGAATTAATTCTTATAAGGATCATTTGCATGTATATATATATATATATATATATATATCTACGCATTTTTGTATGCGATTGCGCGTTAATTTTTAGGTTGCCTAAGGCTAATATAACAGAAAATTTACTGCTAAAAAATAAATTTATAGAAAATGGATATTCTTGTGAATGTATGAATATATGAATGTATGTCTCATTGTTGTTATCGTTATTACTATTATTATCGTTCTTATTATTTGCTCACAACCTATCTCTTCGTGTGTGTATGTCTGTATGTATATATGTATGTATGTATGTATGTATGTATGTAGTATGTATGTATGTATGTATGTATGTATGTGCGTGCGAGTGTGTATGTGTATAATATACTTATATATCTATTCTTTTATTATTTTACTTGTCGGTCTGATGCCATAGTAGATGACACTTACCCAAGGTACCAGGACTGAACTCAGAACCATGTGGTTGAGAAGCAAGCTTCGTACCACCCAGCAACGAAATTATATATATATATATATATATAATATATATATATATATATATATATATATTATATATATATACATACATACATACATAATACATACATACACACACATACATATATATATATAAATCGTACTCGAATAGAGTAATATGTTTTTATTAAAACTGCAAAATTATTACGAAACTGTTACTAAGAGTTTCACTTCCCGTTCGTCATACATATATTCCTGTCATACATATGTGCACATACTTATCAAGATTCCTCCCCCCTTACATCTAAGTCTTACACATAACATATAATATGCATCTCATATGCACACTCATGCACAAATACGGTGAAACATACACATACAAGCACACCTACACACAGAAACACACACTCACACACACACACACATATATATATATATATATATGTGCATATATATAATATGTAGGCAAGGTATGTATATATATATATATATATGTATAGGAGTGGCTGTGTGGTAAGTAGCTTGCTTACCAACCACATGGTTCCAGGTTCAGTCCCACTGCGTGGCCCGACCAAAGCCTTGTGAGTGGATTTGGTAGACGGAAAATCAAAGGAGCCCGTCGTATATATGTATATATGTGTCTGTGTTTGTCCCCCTAGCATTGCTTGACAACCGATGCTGGTGTGTTTATGTACCCGTCACTTAGCGGCAAAAGAGACCGATAGAATAAGTACTAGGCTTGCAAAGAATAAGTCCCGGGGTCGATTTGCTCGACTAAAGGCGATGCTCCAGCATGGCCGCAGTCAAATGCCCGAAACAAGTAAAAGAAAAAAGAGATCTAAAAGAGATCTTATATATATATTTATATATATATAATATGTAGGCAAGTACGTATGCACGTATAAAGTATATACGAAGACAGATCTGTGGAAGATAACAAGGAGTGATATGCTAATCCCTAAAATCAACAACATTGTTTATTATCAAGGATACCACTTTCTTCCATACTGAGTTTGGTTTTGAATACCAACAGGTACACAATGTTGTCGAAAAAGGGCGAAGAAGAAGAGAAGGAAAAAAAGGTAGGAGGAGAAATAAAGTAGAGGAAAAGAAAAGGAAGAAGAAAAAAGGAAAGTATGAAAAAAAATGAGAAAAAGAAATAGTAATAGTAGTAGAAGAAGAAGAAGAAGAAGAAGAAGAGAAGAAGAAGAAGAAGAAGAAGAAGAAGAAGAAGAAGAAGAAGAAGAAGAAGAACAAGAAGAAGAACAAGAAGAAGAACAAGAAGAAGAAGAAGAAGAAGAAGAAGAAGAAGAAGAAGAAGAAGAAGAAGAAGAAGAAGAAGAAGAAGAGAAGAAGAATGATATATAAAAGAACAACAAGAATCTTCTCGTTTTATCTTGAAAACATTTTCAGACAGTGGCGTGTTCAGACACTTGCATGATTTTAATTTTATCGATTCTTCCAGACATTTTCTGTTTTAGATTCATCTGTAAATCGGGCTTTTTCCCAAGAACATGATTTTGCTGTAATCTTCTTTCGTTACATTTGTTCTGTTTACAAATGTACAACATTTTGCCACCGTTTTCAATCGTAAACCTTACAGTTGTATCTGACAAATTGACAACTAACTGATTTGCCAAATCCGGAGAAACTTCCATATTTGTAATGATTCTGTCGTTATTCACCCTTTCGTTGTAAGCAGCGCAAAATTCTTTTATGGATATTTGAAAGTCTTCCAATGTTAGCTTTTATTTTGGTAACGTCAACCTTTCGACGTTTTGCTTTTCAGCTTCTTTTTCTATAAACTCTTAGCTTGTCTATTTATATATTTTCCTTTAAACGAATTCACTAGAGTGACGAAATGGATTTAACGCTTTCGTCAGACGTTTACATTTCTCGTGTGCAAACAGAAATGCCGAAAGTCAAAATGCTGACAAAACAAAATGTCAACACTTAAATTGCCGATATTTTATATTTAGTATAAATGATATAAAAAAGGAGCAAATAATTCGTTTAAAAGCTGAAGCAATGTTGCCAAACGTTTCTATTTAGTGAAATAAATAACAAAAGTGAAATAGAATTTACAAAAACTAAAGTTATAATGAGGAAAAACGTTCCGAAAAATAATTCCTTTTAACATTACTGCAGTTCAGCAAAACGAAATTATAAACCGTATGTTACTGAACTTAAGAAGACATGAAGCTGGTAGAATTATATGTTGCGAACGCCTTGCTAATACGATCATAAGCTTTCATATATTCTTATTCGTGTATTAATCCAGAATCAGTTTTCTCTCGCTAGATTTCCTTGATGACTCTAAGCAATAAAGAGCAGATTATGGATACTTTTTTTTATTAAAAGCTTAGTGCTGTCTCTCCAGAAAATTGGTTGTTCGGGTTAGATCGGATTCAATTCGACTGCAAACCTTGAGTACTAAGGGTGTTGCTGAACTCTGTTTCTGAATGTAGGAGTCATTGTCTTATCAGGCAGTGAAGCAGCTCTGTTGGTGTTTCGGCCCCCTTCGACACCAAAACTACCTGGGTTCATCCGCTAATATAGGTGACAAAACGCCCGCCCAACATCGTGAGCGCTGTTGACTCAGATGTTGTGGCTCTGGGTCAGATGTTTTTACCATCCCCAATGCTCGTTCTTGCAGGACCACTCACCCTCTTTCTTCAACCAGATATAATGGCTTGTTTTCTTATAATTTTCAGGCAACATCTTTTCTCTCCTTAGCAACTAGTACAAAACACCTGCGCCTCGAGTTAATCTTAGTTCCAACAACACTAACGCCTACATCTACAAAAAAGGCATTTTGTTTTCATCCATTCTTTATATCCATCCACTGTTCATATCTAATGACTGGCTTCAACGACAATGCCAAATTGTCTTTCGAAATATTTCAAAAACACGCATTTCACAGCATCCATTTCTTCCTCTTGTGAGTCCACAAGTTCATTAGATATATTGCACACTGCTTGTGAGGGTTAAACCCTAAAGCTCCGAGCTGTTTGATCAATAAATTACTTAATGGTTTGAAATTGTAATCTTTTAATCTGAAATGCTGAATTTTGGAGAGCTTAATTTTGGTAACTGTTTAATGTTTAGCAAAACATTGGAATATGTTTACTGCCGTGAAGAAGAAAACAGATCTAACGTTTCGCACGTCTATCGTTTTTCGTTGACAGAACAAACTATGTCTGATTTTGCGTGTGGTGTGTGCATGTAAGTGTGTGTATTGTGTGCGCATGTGCATGTGTGTGTGCGTATTTGAGTGTGTATGTATGTGTGCGCGCGCGTGTGTGTATGTATGTGTATGCGTGTGTGTGCGTGTGTATGTGTGTGTGTGCGTGTGTATATGCACCGCGTATTAACTTTTAAACGAGCTTAATTTTTGAACAATATAAAAAACATAAGGAGCAAATCGACCCCGGGATTTATTCTTTCTAAGCCTAGTACTTATTCTATCGGTCTCTTTTGCCGAACCGCTAGGTGACGGGGACATAAACACACTAGCATCGGTTGTCAAGCAATGCTAGGGGGACCAGCACACACACACACACACACACACACACACACACACACACATACACACATATATATATATATATATATACATATACGACAGGCTTCTTTCAGTTTCCGTCTGCCAAATCCACTCACAACGCTTTGGTCGGCCCGAGGCTATAGTAGAAGACATTTGTCCAAGATGTCACGCAGTGGGACTGAACCCGGAACTATGTAGTTGGTAAGCAAGCTACTTACCACATAGCCACTCCTGGTTAACTATGGAACGAAATCTTTAGCATAATAGAACGATGTCGAGTGTTACTCATTAAACAACCTTAATTAGGAAACAAAATTGGAACTATAACCGTCTGAAACAAAATTATGAAAATTTGTAAAATTTTATCCGTTGTGCATTTAGTTTACAAGATTCTTGATATGATAGAAATATCATTATTTCAAATTCTCTCTAAAGGAGACTACGGTAGTGGTACTGGATATTAATAGTTATCACCAAGCTAATATGGCAGTCCAGAAAAATAGGGCGAATGCTGCCGTTCATTAGCTCCAAGAGGCCATCGCTTCTAGCTAGCTATGTGACACACAAACCTGTTATAATGGACACAGGTTCGTGTGTCACATAGCTAGCTAGAGGCGATGGTCTCTTGGAGCTAATCAATAGCAGTATTCGTCCTATTTTTCTGGACTGCCATGTTAGCTTGGCAGTAACTATTAATATTCTTGATATGAACTCACGTGAAACAGGTTTTTTCCTTTTTTTGCATGTGGAAGGTTCTTTATACCAATAATCCTTTCTGTTATAAGCACAAGACCTGAAAGTTTGGGGGGAGGGGAGTAGTCGATTACATCGACACCAGTACGCAACTGGTACTTAATTTATCGACCCCGAAAGGATGAAAGGCAAAGTCGGCCTCGGCGGAATTTGAACCCAAAACGTGAAGACAGACGAAATACTACTAAACATTTTGTCCGGCGTGCTAACGATTCTATCAGCTCGCTGCCGTCATTATACCAGTAATAAACACACAAAGTGGTTCTATTTCACTTCTAAATTATTTTTTAATTGGTTTGCTATTTAGCCCATTAACTAACCGATTGTCTTATTAATGATTTGGTTAATCACATTAAGAGGTCGCGAATGTCGACGAAAGAAGTGACAAGCATGACTGAATGATTGATTAACCGAATGATTAATCAAACAATGAATTGGTTGGTTTAATACTTAACCAATTAACGATTAATGAAGAAGTGAAATGAAACTAGTGTGGGTGTTTATTATTGGCATAATGATCCTCCCGAGATACAAAAAAATAATCGTAAGTTTATACATCAAAATAAGAACATCAAAATAAAGCGTGGAGTACCTCAAAATAAAGCATGGAATTTCGTTGATCCTGCTGCTTTTTATTACTATCATTTGAACTGGAACAGCACTAGACAACGTTTCTGGGTTCAGTTGTGTCACGTCCCTGGAAACATCTATTGAATACTACCACAAACTATGGCTGTGTGGTTAAGACAGATGCAGGAAAGTCTTTGGGGTTAAGACGTTCACTGTTAACTTAGGTAGTTTCATGTTCAGTCTCACTGCGCGGCACCTAGAGAGAGTGTCTTCTACTATAGCCCCAGACTGACTAATGCTTTGTGAATGGATTTGGTAGACGGAAACTGTAAGGAAACCTGTTGTATATTTATACAACAGATGTGTGTGTATGTATGTGCGTGTGAGTCTTTGTGATTGTGTTGTGCTTCTTCCTGGCAACTGCTTGACAATCGGTGTTAGTTTGTTTAAGTTCTTATTACTTAGCTTTCGGCAAAATGGTCCAGTAGAATAACTTAAAAATAAGAACTCGGATCCAGTTGTTCGACCAAACCTCCCTTCAAGGTGATGCCCCAGCATGACTGCAGCCCAGTCACTGAAACAAATAAATAGTAAAAGAGAAAACAATGCTGAAATCGAATAACAGTTTGGCAGCTTTTGACAAAAGCTGTATTTTTGAAATCATTTTTTAATATTAATTTCAGATTATGCTGGCTATTTAATCAACATCATTTGACATGAATTTACAAGAAAGAACCCTTATAACACATAACACAATACGAGAAGTAGAATTATATTGGAAAATACGAGATGACACTAATACAATTTAATAAAGAATTCTATATAGTTGCAGACTAATTTACGCGTCACACATAACAATCAAATACTTTAGTTGTAGATACGCTATTCATAAACTGATGATGATTGGTTGATTGCGTTTGATTGATCGATCAAAACAGACATGGCATTCTTTTATTCTTTTACTTGTTTCAGTCATTTGACTGCGGCCATGATGGAATACCGCCTTTAGTCGAGCAAATCGACCTCAGGACTTATTCTTTGTAAGCCTAGTACTTACTCTATCGGTATCTTTTTCCGAACCGCTGTTACGGGGACATAAACACACCAACATCGGTTGTCAAGCGATGGTGAGGAGGGGCGGGGACAAACATATATACACAAACATATACATACATATATATATATACGACGGGCTTCTTTCAGTTTCCGTCTATCAAATCCACTCATAAGGCTTTGATTGGCCCGAGGCTATAGTAGAAGACAATTGCCCAAGGTGCCAAGCAGTGAGACTGAACCCAGAACCATGTGGTTGGTAAGCAAGCTACTTACCACACAGCCACTCCTGTGCCTATATATGGTATATAACAATATTGAGAAAAAAACACACACTATACACACGGGCGAGATTCAGCGTGGTTGCTAGAAACTCCAGGAATAAGTCCAGGTCGTTAAATTTCCATAAAATCTATGTTGCTTAAATAAGTGACCGTATTAAATAATGTAGCCTTACAGAGCCCTAGAAAAAGGATATGGTCATAAATGGATCAGTCATATAACTGTTCAGTCAGAGTTAACCCAGACTTAAGTATCAACAGCAACAAAAACAACAACACACCCAAACCGTTATGGAACGCTGTTTCGAAGAGGAGATGACTTATTTGCTATTTTTAACATCTCGTGTGTCTGTTCATATGCTATTTCTAGTCTGAAGAAGTTGTTACATGGGAAGGAGGCTCTGATATGAGACTGTGTAGTAGTAGTAGTAGTAGTAGTAGTAGTAGTAGTAGTAGTAGTAGTAGTGGCTGTAGTAGCAGCAGCAGCAGTAGCAGCAGCAATAGTAGTATCAGTTGAATGGTTCCATGTTGCCTGCTTTCTGTTAGCGCATGTACATCTAAAACACAAATATTTGAGTTGCAATACATTAACACTCGTTAATTATGTATGCTGGATATAGGACATAATTTCAAATGCAAATTGTGTATGTGGGGCATAATTACTATAATTATATGTAATAATGAATGTTAATTATATAGACTGGATCTACAGTCCTGTTATGATAACGAACTGAATTTCGTATAATGTGAAAATTGCATCTAAATTCCCGCAGGAAGATGAATTCTTAGTATGAGAGCTTATATCCTCTATTATTGCGTTCGGCGAATGATTGATGAGACTTCTTCAAGATATGGAACAAGTTTACTGTACCAGACATTCTCAGATGATTTGGTGGTTCTTATCCTTGAGAGCTAGGTAAATTAAGTTCCTGCAGAATAAAGTGTTTTATCTCAGGTGATCGATTGGTAGAATGGTGGGAGCGCAAATACTATGCATTTTCTTTCTACAATCAACATATTTATCGACAGCAGCAGCAGCAGCAATGACAGTAAACAGACAAAAAGGACACCTCCACGTGGCTGCTCGACAGCCTGGAAATAACAGCTAAATTTCTCTCAAACTGTATCTTAATAAAATCTGCAATAGGCATAGGAGTGGCTGTGTGGTAAGTAGCTTGCTTAAGAACCACATGGTTCCGGGTTCAGTCCCACTGCGTGGTACCGTGGGCAAGTGTCTTCTACTGTAGCCTCGGGCCGACCAAAGCCTTGTGAGTGGATTTGGTAGACGGAAACTGATAGAAGCCAGTCATATATATTTATGTGTGTGTGTGTGTGTGTGTTTATGTGTCAGTGTTTGTTCCCCCCCTCCAACATCGCTTGACAACTGATGCTGGTGTGTTTACGTCCCCGTAACTTAGCGGTTCGGCAAAAGACACCGATAGAATAAGTACTGGGCTTACAAAGAATAAGTCCTGGGGTCGATTTGCTCGACTAAAGGCGGTGCTCCAGCTTGGCCACAGTCAAATTACTGAAACAAGTAAAAGAGTAAACAAGTAAAAGAGTAATAGGGTATTAGGTTAATATATTCCTTAATCCGCAATGCAAATTGAATGGAGTTGTTAGAGTGTGTGACAAAATAACTTTCTACTTTCTGAGTTCAAATCCTACCAATTTCAAATGTGATTTCTATCTCTCTTCGGTCGATAAAATAAATTATCAGTCAAATACTGGAATCAATTTCTCTCTTTCTCACTTTTAGACTCGTCTCATTCGTCTGATTATTGATCGCTTAGTTGTCACTCAAGTGTAGATACCAGCAAGTCTCAAATAAGGGAGATGACGGAGTTGAGCTAGGAGTTAGCAAACTCTTCTCATGAAAGCTAGCTTGTTACAGAAATCTTCCAAAGATCATTTTTGCAGCCCAGAGATAAGTATCACCAGCGTTGACCGATAAATGTATGATACTGCACGATAAGATTCTATGAACCTAGAGGTGCTGAAATGTGTTATAAATCACGTGAACGTTTTTTACTGCTTTCCATTGACACATAACGAAACATACAAATTTATACTACACGCAATCCAATGAAAGAACTATGATCGAGTTGCTGAATGTTTTAGTGGCGTGCTGGCGTGCTGGCAGAAACGTTAGCACGCCGGGCGAAATGCATAGCCGTATTTCGTCTGCCGTTACGTTCTGAGTTTAAATTCCGCCGAGGTCGACTTTGCCTTTCATCCTTTCGGGGTCGATTAAATAAATACCAGTTAAGCACTGGTGTCGATATAATCGACTTAATCCGTTTGTCTGTCCTTGTTTGTCCTCTCTGTGTTTAATCCCTTGTGGGTAGTAAAGAAATAGGTATTTCGTCTGCCGTTACGTTCTGAGTTCAAATCCCGCCGAGGTCGACTTTGCCTTTCATTAAATATGTACCAATTACGCACTGGGGTTGATATAATCGACTAAATCCGTTTGTCCCCTCTATGTTTAGCCCATTGTGGGCAATAAAGAAATAAGAAATATCAGCTAAATCTCTCTCGGATCACAAGACACTACTTTTTAAAAAAGGAAAGACATCTTAGATAGTTTTTGTCCGAGATAAACTATGTTTGAAAATACGGAATGGTCATTACTGGAATACCTTTGCTGAAAGGCCTCTACGACCAGGATTGACTCAGTGCTAAACAATAACAGTGACAGTAACTTGTTCATTATACAAGGTTCTTGCTTCTTCCAGCAGTAAATTGCGCATACAAGCGGAACCTATTCTGCAATTGTGTTTACTGATAATTTGCCTTGATTATAAACGCAGCACAAAATTTTGACACGGGATACGAATCACCGAATCTTCAGCAGTAACCTGACACCATTTCAACTCCAACAACTGCTAAGATAATGTTAATACCCAAACGTTTCTAAGAACATAGATTCCATTCGGTTATTTTCAGTCTACTGCTGAACAGAACCTAAACATTTAGTTGCCAGCTGATGGGTTGGACGAGGTGCTTTAGTCTTTGAACGATCAAAGACCATTGGCTCTTGGCTTTATCTGAGCCCAGAATGCAAAGAATTGGAATAGACAACGCACTGCATCTCATCTAAGATTCTAACAATTCTACCTATTTATTTTCCTGGAATAGAACCTTATTTACCGACCCCAAAAGGGATGACACACATAACTAAATTTTGTGAAATTTGAAATTAGGACATACGTAGCCGCAACGGATAACATCCAAGGTTCTAACGTCTCCTTAGACTAATCAACAATTTATTGCATTTTAACTTTAACTCTAAGCATACATACATACATACATACATACATACATACATACATACATACATCACAAGCAGTTGTCTGAAAATGCCATCACGGTATTATCTACCGATCAGACATGACATTGTAGCAAGGACACTCTTTAATGAAATCCGTCGGAAGGATAATCCCGACGACAAAGAAAAAAAAACCACAATGTGGTAGAGGCCATAGTCACTCATAATAAAAAGGAATACTGGTGGAATGTACCAGTGAAGACCTCAGTAAAATGTAAGCACAACAGACCTGATATAATGATTTGGGATTGAGAAGAGAAACTGTGCACATTTGTGGAAATTAGCTGCCAAGCGGATGTTAACATAAAGCTGAAGATAAGTGAAAAAGAAAACACCTATGCTGAACTATTGAGAAATCTGCAGTTACTTCATCCAGATTACAAGTTCATATTTATACCTGTAATTATTGGGGCTCTCGGATATGTAATACACTGCCTAAATACCAATCTTGAGAAATTAGGTTTCTCAAAACCAGAAAGGAGAAAGCTAATTCGAAAACTGCAGATCCAATCTGTTTAGACATGCAACTATATGCATAAGAATACATACATAAAACATACAACTCTGCACATACATACATACATGCATACACAAATACATACACACATGCATGCCTACATACATACATACACACATACATACATACATACATACATACATACATACATACATACATACATACATACATACATGCATACATACATACATACATACAAAAATACCCTGTTGTTGATGTTGAAATTCCAATGAAGGAGGCTTGGATCTAGGTTAGAAACTGGCTCTTTCTCTATTGGCAGGAAATCTTGAAATAAAACTGAACAATGACATACATACATACATACATACATACATACATACATACATACATACATACATACATACATACATACATACAACTACCTCCATATGCGGCACGATGTTATTGCTAAAACAATTTACAATGCCATCCGCAAAAAAGACTGTCCTGAAATAAACTTAGATAATCCCTCTGTTATGGAATACATTCATAAACACCAACTCAAGGAATACTGGTGGAATATTCCCATCAAAACTTCTGTCAAATGTAAACATAACAGGCCGGATATTTTTGTTTGGGACACAAGGCAAAGGTATGTACCATCGCAGAAATCAGCTACCCTACAGATATAAATATGTTTTTGAAAATCAAAGAAAAAGAGGATATCTATGGACAACTGCTTCGAAACCTCCAGCTTCTATATCCAGACTATGAATTCATATTCATACCAATAATAATTGGAGCACTAGGCTTTGTTAGTAAATACTTAAAGGAGAATCTGGATAACCTAGGATTTTCAGAAAGAGAAATCGACCGACTAATTCGGGCATTGTAAATGCAGTCTGTGAGTGGAATAGTAAAAATCTGCAAGACTTTTCTCAAGTTCCAAATGTGAATTTGTCTGTGTTAACTATATCCCAAAGATGGAGCTTTGTATCTTTGTTAGAAGTCGGCTCCCTCCTCAGTAGAAGATTTACTTAATAAAAAATAGAGAGACATACATACAATCTGGATAAACTAGTGTTTTGAGAAAAAGAAATCAACCAAATAATCGTATATTACAAATACCATCAGTAAATGGAACAGTAAAAATATGCAAGACTTTTCTCAAGTTTGAAATACGACATTGTTTTTTATCTACATTCCGACGATAAAATTTTGCATCTTGGTTAGAAACCAGCTCCTTCATTAGAAGGAAAATTTAAATAATTAAAACATAGAAGTCTCTCTCTCTCTCTCTCTCTCTCTCTCTCTCTATATATATATATATATATATATATATATATATATATATATATATATATTATATATATATATATATAATATATATATATATTATATATATAAGTGTGTAAGTGTGGGTGTGTGTGTGTGTATGAAAATCCTTCCTGTGAAGATAAAGTGGTGTAATTAGACTCCTGGGAGATTTATCACCAGTCAACGATGAAGCAAGCGCTAACTATCGGTCGTCAAGAACCTCTTGAGAGTGTATTTCATCGGAATATCTGTATATCTGTCACATTCTAATTTTAGTAAAGTGACAGCTTAAATCTCGTAAGGGTCTCATTTATTTTCCGGATGTCATAAAGTAAAAATAAAAAACATTTTTCACTGTATGAATTTCAAAATTTTGTCAACTGTTTGTTCGTGTCGACCACGACGATTATGCTGTTGATTAGCCTTGGCAGGCTTTGATTTAATAGTTTTGTCTTGTTTGTTCCTTCTCGAGCCACGCCTGGCTCATAAGGGCCGGTTTCACGGTTTCATTGGCGTATAGGTTCCCCACCTGGACGGGATGCCGATCCGTCACAGGTGAGCTGCGGGATGCAGGAAGAAAGAGTGAGAGAAAGTTGTGGCGAAAGAGTCACTAGAAGTTCGCTATTACCTTCTGCCGGAGCCGCGTGGAGCTTAGGTATTTCGCTCATAAACGCACACACCGCTCGGTCTGAGATTCGAACCCGCGATCCCTCGACCGTGAGTCCGCTGCTCTAACCACTAGGTCATGTGCCTCCACTTGATTTAATAGACATATGATCAAAGGCATTACATCCTTGACTAACCAGTCTCTTTAAGATGTATGGTCACATATTGTCCAGCGTATACTTATCTTATTTAAGAGATTAGAACATTATTTTCGGGCACCTTTCTTGCTATTTCTAGCAGGTCATGTAACCATGTAGAGGCTCACGAAGTTGTTCATGCTTTTGTTGTTCATGCTATAAATGCTCTACCGTTGGGTCTAGATGATGATGTTAATGTTGATATAGCGTTGATGTTGGGTTCATTATTTTGTCATTGTTACTCCTTTAGTCATTATCATTGTGGTTGTTGTTGTTGTCTTCTTTCAATCAGGACTCACGCCATTAGCCACAAAGAATAATCTCTAATTCGAGCCTACTCTAAGCTACTAAGAATGCGTGTGGCAACTTCAAGATCCACCCACCACACGCGATAGACTGACGGTTGCACGGGCGCGAAAGCTACGTTGTTATCCTCATTCCGTAAACGGTAGCTTTTAACAGGTCGAGAGCTGAACCATCCTGGGGTTCAGAGGATTCGCAATCTAAACTAGAGTTACACCATGGTTCCTCTGCTTTGTGGCAGAGGTAGGAAGAAAGAGTGAGAGAAAGTTGTGGTGAAAGAGTACAGCGGGGTTCACCACCCCTCCTCGCCGGAGCCTCGTGTTTTTGCTCAATAAACACTCACAATGCCTGGTCTGGGAATCGAAACCGCGCTCTTACGACCGCGAGTCCGCTGCCCTTACCATTGGGCCATTGCGCCTCCACTGTTATTGTTGTTGTTGTTATTTAAAGCATCAAGCCAACAGAGTCGGTAGAGCATCAGAATAACAAATCTTGCAGTATTCATTCTGGTTTTTAACATTCTGATGGCAAATTTCACCGAGGTCAGTTTTGCTTTTCATCCTTTGGTATTTTATTATTTAAAGTACCAATCAAGTACTAGAGTAAATTGCATGAACTTACAAACACTTAAAATTGCTCAAAAACTAGGCTAGTGCCTAAATTAGAAACAATTATTTTTGTTGTCATTGTTTTTATTGCTACTAGTATTGTTGTTGTTGTTGTTGTTTAACCGTATTAATCTCTAATCAAATTCATCTCGGTACCAAAGGAATTCCAGCTTCGACTAATCTAAAAACGTTTATGTCTTTAAGCATTTATTTTACCTCTTAGTCATGGAGGAGGTGGTATCACGCACGATTTAAAGTCTTTATGGCGTTCAAAGCTGGTAAGATAAAAGGAACTTCACCAAAAGTATCCAGGGTGTTGGTAATAGTATGAAACTATGTGACGCATTTAGTCTATCACCCAAGAACACAGAACACAAAAAGCCGAAACAAATATAAATTCTCTTTTTCAGCAATCTAACATTTCTCCTAAGCCAGTGACCAGAAACATAAAACAAACTACCTTTCGGTATGATTTGAACTAAGGGTATAGAGTGCCAGTACAAATACTATGAGGCACAGTTTATTCTCCGTTCTAAAAACTCTGTTGTTTAGAACTATATTATCCAATAGATTATTACTCTTTTACTTGTTTCAGTCATTTGACTGCGGCCATGCTGGAGCACTGCCTTTAGTCGAGCAAATCGACTCCAGGACTTATTCTTTGTAAGCCCAGTACTTATTCTATCGGTGTCTTTTTGCCGAACCACTGTTACGGGGACGTGAACACACCAGCATCGGTTGTCAAGCGATGTTGGGAGGACATACATATATATATATACATATATATATATATATATATACACATATACGACTGGCTTCTTTCAGTTTCCGTCTACCAAATCCAGTCACAAGGCTTTGGTTGGCCCGACGCTATAGTAGAAGACACTTGTCCAAGTTGCCACACAGTGGGACTGAACCTGGAACCATGTGGTTGGTAAGCAAGCTACTTACCACACAGCCATTATCCTTTTTTTTAATTAAAATGTAGAATATGATGAAAATGTAACAGCTATTTTCAGATGGTCGAGTGACCACCTAGTGACCCTCACGTTGCCTATTTGGGATCAATGCTGCTGTTGTTGGTGGTGGTAAATATGTGAACTTGACAAGAGAAAAAAACAAACGGAAAAAGTAACAAGAACAGAAAATTACATTCTCGCGTGACATTTCAGAATTAAATATTATGTCATTATCCCCACACTGCAGAGCGGTGGTGGTGGTGGATTTGGTTTGGCTGGCAAATTCTCCCACACGATTGCAAAACATTGAGTAGTTTCTTAAACGACAATTACTTCGTTAACGCAAACACACACGCCCTGTCTGTCTGACTGTCTGTTTATCTCTCTCACGTGCGTGTGTACACTTTTTATCGCTCTTCTTTCCCCTCCGCCATTTTTTCCCTTCTGTACACACATACATGCTTGCATGCATATATATATATATATATATATATATATATATATATATATATATATATGTATACGTTTACGTATAAAAAAATTCTCAAAAAAAATCAGACACAAATGCATGTAAATGCATGTAAATTTTATTGAAAATCTCAAAAACACAATACTTTTTAACGAAACTCAATGCAGAAGTCGAACGAAAAAAATCTAACCTAACACGAACGGAAATTCTCCAAATTAAACAAACACTAATTGTTAACACTTGACAGTTGAATTTAAATGACAGCAAACTCCAAACAACAATTATACTTAAAAACTCTCGCACAGGTACACGTACACACAACAAAAGTAAATACACAGATGGACCAGATAGCAGAGGTGGATACTAACAGACAAAAGGGAAAGGGCAAAAACTGATATACATACAAATATCGTTTGGGAAGCACTCCGTCGGTTACGAGACGAGGGTTCCGGTTGATCCGACTCAACGGAACAGCCTGCTCGTGAAATTAATGTGTAAGTGGCTGAGCACTCCACAGACACGTGTGCCCTTAACGTAGTTCTCGGGGATATTCAGCGTGACACAGAGAGTGACAAGGCCGGCCCTTTGAAATACAGGTACAACAGAAACAGGAAGTAAGAGTGAGAGAAAGTTGTGGTGAAAGAGTACAGCAGGGATCAACACCATCCCTGCCGGAGCCTCGTGGAGCTTTAGGTGTTTTCGCTCAATAAACACTCACAACGCCCAGTCTGGGAATCGAAACCGCGATCCTATGACCGCGAGTCCGCTGCCCTAACCACTGGGCCATTGCGCCTCCACACATACAAATAAGTTGCAAAATAAAAGATAGAAGGAGCATGGTGGACAAATTTGCACAGATACTGAGAGGTGCGCAGAAAGGCATTCGCATAAACTCTAACATTCGCATATACTCTAACACACAAAGACACACATCAGTACACAAAATCACAGGCACGCACGCGCAATCATATGCACACTCACAAACATAAAATTACACTTGCTCACTCATGCACAAAAACAGATAAGCACATACAAACACGCATATTTCACTTCTTACATATATACAACTATTCCACACGATGGCAATAAGGTATTGACATTATGAAATAAAATCATAGCAAGCAACTGGCATGACTAGTGAGAGACGATCGGTATATCAACACCTGTAAGTCAATAAATTACACTCGAAAATTATTACATGTCATTAGAAGATGTCAGAGACTGAGCGGAAATGCAGATGCTGGTTATCGAGTTTTTGTAGATTTGCTTTAATTTTGTCAATGTTTAAACAAATTGAAAGCAATTAAGTTGTCGAAAATACAAATGGAATAACAATGAAATAAAAATATAATTATTTTCTCTGTGTTTGGCCGCTTGGTTGCTTCATCTGCTATGAGAAGAGAGAATTAAACATGGCCGGAGGAAAAATGTGTGGAGAGAGAAAGAGAGAGAGATAGAGAGAAAGAAAGAAAAAGTTAAAAGATGGGTTGAATGAGGAGTGAGTGCTATAAAACAACTTGATGTAGAGACAGAAACTTAAATATAATTCTTGACTACAATTACGTTCTTCCATAATATAAACTACTGGTAAAGAAATAAGCAAATAAAAAGTTAATATTACTTCTGATAACAGAGAAGTTATGATTAAATATTTTATATTTTTCCTAATCTGTTCTTTTTCTTTCCAGTACCAGCAAATTATCATTAAAAATAAAAATTCTAAATTGCTTAGAATGGCAAACGACAAGCATAGAGAGAAAAAGAGAGACATATATACATACATACATACAGACAGAGATGGAATGAGAGAGAGATGGAGAGTGTGTGTATGAGTGATAGTAGGAGAATTAAAATGAAAGTGCGTTAGAGGATAAAGTGATAAATACGTTGTCTGGCGTAACAAACGATAGAGGTGTGAGTGAAAGTGAATGAATTATAATAGGAATGAATCGGAATGACGATATTACACTGCACAGAATGGTAGGTAACATTATATTGCATTTGCAAAGTAACTGGATATTAGATGAAGATGTATATATGAAGTTCTTCAAATAAATTGTTTAATGAAACAATAAGGCTGAATAGAAAAAGTAAAGACTAGCACGAGTTAGTATTTTTAATCTTTCTGAATTTGAGTTCCCTTTTCAGTACCAGAGGATTGTTATATCGTTAAAACTGAAAGTAAGTGTAAACAGTTTGTATGACATCAGCTAAACAGGTTTCATCGAAACCAACAAATACCTCGCAGATTCAAATGTATGTAAATTCAAATCATTTTACATGCGTATGAATTTGTGAAGTGATATCACAAATATATGATTATAAGTGTATTCAGGTATGTATATATGCATGCGGGTGTGTATGTGTGTAAGAGAAAGAAATGGAGAAAGAGCGAGTGTGTAGTTATATTTGTGGGTGAATCCTAATTTATGTGACTGTATGTATAAGATGTATATATGTGCAAAATTTTACAAGGGAATGATTAATGAAACAACATAATGGAAGAAAATGAGCCACAAAAAAAAAAAAAGATTGATGACTTGTATGAGGTAGAAAAATAACGCAAAAAAGATCGGAAAAGTTCGAGCGAGACAGCAGCTGCCATAACTAGTGATATCCCTCACAGAAAAAAATCACTGTCTTTCTTGCAAAAACTAAATGAATATAAAAAGGAACGAGTTTAAGACAGTGTGTTAATATAATTAGGTGCATCGCAAGAAGTGCTGGGAAGAAGATGAATAGAAAGAGAGCTGTGTGCAAGCAAAAATTCGTCGCAAAGAGAAATAGAAAGGATAAAAGAATAAAGATAAGAGAAGAAAAGAGAATAAGTGCAGAAAGTAGAAAAAAATTTATCGAAGGAAGAAAGTGGAAAACAGTTGTTTTACTACATCGACAAATATTAATGCTGAAACCAAGAGCCTTCTCCGTATTTCTGAAAATGTACAACTTCATGTATAACGAACTTTTTCATTACACATTTGAAGGTATACATTCCGTATTTAAATTTTAGTCATTGCTTCAATATTATTTCTGCAACTGAAGGTAGATTTGATTATCATCAAGCGTAAGAAGGAAATATATGTATATTAAAGAAGAAATATTGTTTTGATATTGTATAAATATGTATAACTTAGATAACTTAGTTTGGTTTCGGCCATTATTGGCCCAGGCCATGACTAACTCAATAGCACCACCTGGAAAAATCTTTTAGTTAATTATGTCGGGGCACCATGGACCACTCAAGCAGAGAGTTGTTGTTGGTTGAGTCGTATCCAGGTGTAGGTGGTTTATCAGGTATTTCCTGGAGGAATTTGTCCAGGTACCGTTTGAATGTTGTGGGGTCTTTTTCTAAATTAATTTCTTTTGGGATAACATTGAAAAGTGCAGGATCATTTGCAGTGAAGAAATTGTGTCGCAATGTTCTTATGTGACATGATCTCGACCTTTGTAGGGGACGCATTGCACGGGGGCCTAGTCTTGGCTGAATTGTAACATAATACCCATATCATTTGGATAATATTGGTGGAATATTTTCCACATGGTACGAATAATGTATCGCTCACTGCGGCGTTGCAGAGAATAGAGCTTCAGCTGTTTAAGTCGAAGTCCAATAATCAAGTCCCATCATGCCATTTATTTTTTGTGATAGATTTTTGTGGCGCTTCGGTCCTCATTATGTCTTGTTTGTTTTTTGTTTTTTGTTTTTTTTTGTAGGAGAACCACAATGGGCAGTAATATTCGAGGTGGGGGCCTAGCGAATATGGAGAAGAGAAGGATGATGGTTTCATGATCCCTAGATTGGAAAATTCTGAGGATCCATGAGCACATTCTGCGGGCAACACAATTATTAAAGCAAACATACTCACCATTACGATGAAAAATAATATCACCACTTTCAGCTAAGTCTGTTCTATGCGTACAAGTGTGTGTCTCTGTACGAACGCGTGTGTGAGTGGTGTGTGTGTCTACACCAATTGCATATTGACAGCACCAATATTAGAACAAATGTTGAATATACTAAATTATTTCCATATAATTTCATATAACATATTTACTAGTAAAATCCTCCCGCTTTTCAGCCAGTATTTTTCGCTTGAAATTAGTTGATTTTCATTTTAGTACACTATATTGATTAGTATATGTATGTGTGTATAGATATATATATGTGTGTGTGTGCGTGTGCGTATGTATATCCGAATTTATATGATTGCCTATAGAAGAATATATTGATCAGTGAAATTCCAACTTATTAGTCTGTAAAATTCCAACATTGTCTGATCTTCACATTTAATTTCTTACAATTTTTACAATTTTACAATTTTACAATAGTATAGTAGTAGAATAGGTTAATGTAGTAGTAGTAGTAGTAGTAGTAGTAGTAGTAGTAGTAGTAGTAGTAGTAGTGGCAGTAGAAGCAGCAGCAGCAGTAGTAGTAGTAGTAGTAGTAGTAGTAGTAGTAGTAATAGTGACGTTACGACTACTTAAACCTGATGATTGCAAAATGCATGAAAGTACTGGTTTTATCACACTAAATATCTATTCTATTATTATACTATTGTAAAATTGTAAAAATTGTAAATAATAAAAGGTGAAAATCAAACGATGTTAGAACAGATTCATGTATATATATATATATATATATATATATATATATACATACATACATACATACATGCATATATACGTATATACATATGTGTGTGTGCGTGTGTTTCTACATATATACATACATATATACATATATGCATATATACATATATACATATATATATATATATGTATAAATTTATATGAATAAGGATAAGATCATTAATTTAAATATCGATCTTATCAAGTGGCCAGCATGGGAATAAAAACCTTCAAAGGTAATAATTATTAAAATTATAATTTAGGGTATCTAAGATATACTACCAAGCTGGAAATAGCAGCCAAAACTTCACTCTAAAACCACATTAAATGTTCATACAGCACCAAGAGAGAAGACAAGAGGACAAAATAAACTAGCAAAAAAATTACTGGATAATTTCAGATCCCGGATTTCTGACTCTGCATAAGAAATGCTTTGCCTCATCAGTGGAATATACACAGATATTAATATAAATACACATATATATACATATAACATAGGAATATTTACATATACGAACGTTTATTTTGTCCTTTTGCATAATTGAGAGCTTGGTTGGATCAATTTTTCGAGTCGAAATCGGGTGATTTCTACCAACGAGGTATTGAAAATCTTATTATTGAACGTTGGGAAGAAGTTGTAAACAACAAGGGTAGATACATTATTGATTAATTAGTTGTTATTTTTTATAAAAACTTTTAAAAAATTTAAATTTTAAAAAATGGCGGGAACTTAGTTGCCAGCCTAATATCATATAGATAGATAGCAGCATGCTGACAATTCTATGTTTGTATATGTGTGTACAAGTTATATATATATATATATTCACATATATATATATATATAAATTTCTCTCTCTCTCTCTCTCTCTCTCTCTCTATATATATATATATATATATATATATATATATATATAATATATATATATATATATATATATATATAAAGAAAAGTCAGTCACCATATCGAAGTGGCTGTTCAAGGTTACTACTAGGATAACCCCAGGCTGATTTTCTGACAGCTGGCTATCGGTGCAACTTTGCACCCTTTATACACAAAAAATATTGTTAGCTGGGGAGCGATCCCCAACCACTTGTAGCAGGTAACAGAATCGTGAGAATGATTCAGTTTCAAGCTGTTTGGCCCATCCTCAGTCGCAAGCACCAATCCGACAGAGCTATAGCTAGAGTCCGCTTCAACTCACAATATATTATCTGCAAAGCGACCATCGGTCACTGATTTACAACAATCAAAATGGTTAATTACAAAATCTCAAGAAAAGATCAGAGTGGTAACTACACTAAAAAGTAAAGTCAGTCACCGCATCAAAGTGGCCTCTGGTTGAGATGCACAAATTAAGGGAACTGCAGTATATAGTCATGACAACACAAGAAACCTTACATCACTGGGATAAAAAGTGACAATAGCGTACTTATTAAAAGCATATGTGAGTATAAAATTTTGCAGAAGTAAACTTGTTGAATGGCCTATATCACATATAAACGCCAAATGAAATTGTAAAGATGTTCGAAAATCGAATATTTGTCAAGCGGAAATTCAAATGAGGGGTTACTTGTGTTGGTGCATCCGCATAAACTTTACTCCGGTCATGAACACTTCGCTCCGGCTGGGGACAATATAAAAAGCTTTATGCAAATCATTTCGCATGCGTTACTGGAATTCCAAAATAAACATGTAATTTTAAGAAATAATATAGAAGATACGTACCTCTATCACTATATACATACGCACATATATATATATATATATATATATATATATATATATATATATATATACACAAACACACACATATATATATATATACATATATATATATATATATATATATAGTTATCCGTAATAATGAAGGGTGAAATTAATTAATTTGGAATAATTATCAATTACACCAACTCAGTAGATGACCACAGCATTTTGTTTTGGCTACACGCGGGTGGGAAGGGGCTGGTGACACAATCTTTTCATTCACGCATTGAATTTGGTGATACTAGTTGCGGATTCTAGCTCGCTCTGATACTGAGTTGAGTTGGTGCCTTCTAGTATCTCAAAATTCAATATATAATCATTTATGATTATAGTATTCTACGCTGAAGAGAAAAGAAGTTTTGGTGAGATAGAATTATTTAATATTTAATTCTTATGCTTTCCTAAAAACTTGATTTCGAAACGTACGTCCGTAGATAACTTAAAATTGTATGATAGATTACCGTCAATTCATTCTCTCTTACCTGTTTGTGTCTGCCTTCCAATTGCTGTTTTTACTGAGATCTCCCTTTTTAGTAGAAGAAATAGCTATAACCTTTTGACTGCTATTTCTAAATTCGGTATGTGGTAAGGCAATTCGTTGCTAAACCCTTTATTGCTTAGTATATATATATATATACATATATATATATACATATATATATACATACATATATATATACATATACAAACAGTATTAATTAATAGTAGGAAATGGATTTCGTATAAGACTTTTATTCACATGCAAACACACACACACACACAAATATATATACATAATTGCGTGTCTTTGCATACATACATACATACATACATACATACATACATACATACATACATACATACATACATACATATATATGTGCTTGTGTGTGTATATATGTATGTATGTATGTATGTATGTATGTATGTATATGGACATTGTATACGCAACTTATATGTAATATTAGAGTTAATTTCTCTATCATATATTCTGAAAATTGTATCCATCTCTTTTTTTTTTTATCACATAGATTATTCGTATAATCTTTTATTCTGACCCTTTTATATTTATTTTCACCACTCCTCACTATTCTCAAACAAAAGATCTATAATGGACAAAACTAAAACAAATATACTTAGACATTAAAAAGAAAGTCAAATATATCCAGAATAAACGAAAACAAACGTGATATAGAATTACATTGCAATTTGTATCCGCAGTACCAAACGCTGGCGATGTTGATGTTGGAGTTAGTTGTATTTCCTGGTGATGCTAATGTTTTCTCATTGTACGTTATAAGATCAGCTCTAACCGATCGATTCTATGGCACGCCCGTAGATGGCCGAATGACTATACTGAACCTACGGATCATTTTTTCCTAGTCTTTGCCCGCCTCTGTGCCATATTGTAAATTCTGGCATACAACTGAAAATAGTGCACTTTCTCAACTAACCAGACCCTTTCTGTGTGCCTACTGTGGACGTTTAACTCGCTATCAATTCTGATATCCAGCTATTATCATGAGTTCCAGTTGTGTATGTAGGACTAAATTATTTACTGTTTTTGACAGTTCACTATAATTCCAGAAAGATTTGGTTGTTTTCTGTAGTAAGTCGAGTGACCATGTAAATGATCCTTTGTTAGATCATAAAAGACACATTTCTGTAGATTGTGGTGGGTCGTGTAAGTTTTGACAACGCTGTTTTTTCACTGTTCTTTTTAGCACAAACCGATTTGACGGCAGACATTTTAGTACCAAGAACACTTTTATGTTAAAACAAAATTGGTTTTATTCCATATTTTTTCAAATACAAGAGCAACATTATTCAAATATAAAACTTTAGCTACATATGATGTTACTGGTCCTTCGAATAGGTGACATTTAAGGAGTTTTTGTCGCATATGCCCGGTTAGAAGTACTGCGTTCTTCTGTCACTTTTTTTATATATTTTAACTAAATGCCCCTCATTTATGCATATGAGTTCCCGACTGCAGTTGTGAAGCATTCTACGGCCATTACTGGTGTGTAAGTTTTAATGACAATAAAAAAATAGAAAGCGTGATTTAATGGACAAATCCCATGTCCACCGATCGCATCGATTTACAACGATAAGGTCTACCAAAATATATGTTCTGCAACCAAATATTGAAGAATTTCTATTGTGTGATTGTGGACTAGACCCTGATCAGATATTAATCATGGGAAGTGCAAACTGGCCCCAGTATTTAAGGACATCTTTGTTCATGGCTCCCTGTTTTTTCTAAGATTTAAGTTACTTTATGGAAATTTTCGAGTTTTCACACATATATGGTGCATTGAAAGAAAACCACTGTAACTTGAAGCTCACTCCGATAGACCACGATATTTTAGCAAGCTCTATGCAGCATTATTAGGAATCATTCCATGTAGTTCAAATAACGAATGTTATATTTTCCTCAATATATGCAAAAATACGTAATTAAATTATGTATATAACAGAGATTCATACAACTCACTAAAAGTTAAGATAATTATAGCAATATTGACGACTACACGGACGTTCAGGAGATAACGTTGCAACAAGAATGTCATGGTTTAGTCAACTGTTTAGTAATACGTAGGCTGGTTGTCAAAACAGGCAAGGAAATGGAAGACGAGACCCTCTATTTCTTTCCAATATTTGAAACCTTTTTCCTGGAACTTTAGACGAAATAGGCTTAACAAATAATCATTTGGAGGTAGAACACGGTCGATTGTAATATGAACTTAGTATGCAAAGTCCCACCAAAAGAAAATCAATACATTTGCTGCGTAAAATATGTAAAACTAGAGTTGCATATTATGAATGTTTACTGTTTGGTTTGAATTGCGGCAGTAACCGAAAATTATAGCGATGCAGATAAATGAGATAAAAAGAAAAATTTATGCAGATAAGATATAATACAAATAGCTTAGGGAAGTAGTTGAAATAGGAAATTGTTCTTAGTTATGAACATATAAATGCTGAATATTCGAGAAAACTTGCCTCGTTATTACCAATAAAACGAGATAACGCTGTATGTGAATAAACTTACATTTCGATGTATGTATACACATACACATATATACATATATATGTGTGTGTATGTGTGTGTGCGTGTGTGTAGCTTCGTTTTAGTATTGGCGTAATGACTCTCCCTTGATACAACAATATACATTTATATCAATAACTAAATAAATAGAAGATCTCTTATATTTTACCAATATAATTATCATTTATATTTTTTTTACACGTTTTATTACAGTTTCTAGATTAAGCAAGATCCTGATACGTAATTTATATACCTATACATTGTTGTTGTATTTTGCTATAATAGCGAAAGATTGTCTTCGACCTAAACAAGTTTGGATTAATATTATTTGACATATATAGAAATATATTTCGGTAGTTGTAGATTCTACTTAATTATTTTGGCGTTATAATTTTGGTGTTTTTTAATTGTAATTGTTGTGTAGCTGAAAAGTTAACGCTCACGTTTGTAACACATGCATTTGAATTACTTTTTTTAGAATCCAGCCGTCCTTTCACACGGAATTTCGTGTCTTTAAACCTTAGCTCTGATGAGACATATATAAGTGAATTGAATTGTTTATATATTTAAAAAGGTGTACATAAGTCGAAACAAATAGTTGGCTTTTTTTTGGTTTTTTAATGTTATTTTATATTATATTATATTCATAGTATATTATGCCATATTATAATATAAATAAATTATTGGATTGTCAATTGTATATATATATATATATATATATATATATATATATATATATATATACATTTATACATATATACATACATACATAGTCGATTCTCCTGTCGGCTTCAACGTATGAGGGTCTATCAGCCAAAATTATAGCATTTAGGCCGCCCACATCGATGATTTGTTTTCAGTAGAAGAAAGCTTGTGCAGGATCAGCTAAATGGTTTGGAAATGCTGGTAGAAAAAAGCTGGTGGAAATGTTCGCTATAACCTCAATGAACAGTATATTTCAGACTTTTCTATTAGAGTTCATCTCTTGGATTGCTTACCTTCGCCACAGTTTAGAGTCGAACCAAACCTGGGTACCAAAACAGCTAAGTGCGCACCTGGGCACAGAAATTTCTCATTCCTCGCGCATCTTTCTGTCTCTCTGCCTATCTATCTATCTATCGATCGATCAACCTGCCCACCTACCTATCTATCTATCTAACTATCTACACACACACACATACATAAACGACAAAGTATATAGATTGGCCATTACATATTCTTTAATTGTAGTAAATTTGACTGTATATATATATATAATATATATATATATATATACATTTATATATCATATGATATATGATATATGATGTATAAAAACATGTAATATACAAATAAATATCTTTAAATATAAAACCATCCGAATTTCTGAGTACCGAATTTCTTCTAATATATATATATACATAGATACATACATATATATCAGTCAGGTCAGGGATCTCATCACAAACTGATGATAACTACTACCGGTACCATGTAAAACAGTACTACCTGTCCATGGCCAAGGGCTCGGCGACTGAACTGTTTTCCCCACTTGAATAACTTGCTACTCTTGTGGGTAGGGTATGTGGACACCGATTAAGACATAAAAACAAGACCTGTCGAAGGACGGGTGATCTGTTTGTGGATCAACGGCCATCGAGTTCTGGAAAGCAATGGCAAAGCACCTGAATATATTTGTCAAGAAAACATTTTGAGAAAGTTAAACCGAAGTACCTCTATAGTTTCAGCCAATGGGAGAACTGCCAAACTGGAAAACTTTCGTTGCTGTGTCATCAACGTGATGCAAAAAGCCTACGATATATATATATATAATATATATATATATATATTTATATATCAGTAACAGGTATCAGTTCATTACAGCCGTTTCAAGCGGATCCGTTTAATTGATTAATGAAAACATTACATTAATTTCAAAGGAACTTTCTTTCAAATTGATGTAATGTTTTCATTAATCAATTAAATAGTGCCGCTCGAAACGGCCGTAATGAATTGACACCTGCATATCTTTGTTACTTATTTATATTCTGTTGGAATCTGCACTTGGAATCTGCACTCCAGAAATACTACAGAAAGTACCTTTATAAAAAGTACATGTTTGAATTACTTCGAGCAGATATCTTTACTTAGCTGGGTTACGTTTTCTGCACACACGACATTCCTGTCTGCCTGTCCATTTATCTATCTATCTATCTATCTATCTATCTATCTATCTATCTATATCTATCTATCTATCTATCTATCTATCTATCTATCTATCTATCAACCTACCTACATACCTATCTATCTATCTAACTATCTACATACACACACGCGCGCACACACACACATAAACGACAAAGTATAAAGAATGGCCATTACATAATCTTTTATTGTGTACAAATATCCTTACACGAAGTCTTGCTATTCAATATTCAAATTATGTTGTTTAGGTGTGCAGACTATACCAAACTAGCAAGATGCCTCAATAAAAGTACCTAATTCAACTGAATCTTATATATATAGAGAGATTATTTTAGATCTTGATTATAATATTTATATATATTTTCATTGATAATTTATATATATTAGTCATTTTAAATATTTATGTAATTAGATATAGACTAATATTGATATTAGAATATGGGTTTTCTACCTTATAAATTAAAGTTAATATTTAACATTATAGTCGATTTCGATATAATCATATTTAATAATAGAGTTTATTATAAGTAAAATTATTATATTATATATATTATTTATATCTTAAAAATATTAATTATATTTTAGATATTTAAACCACCTGATGAATGACTGCGACTCAAAAATTTGAAGACAGCAGGCATGAAACGATCGTAGTATGATATTAATTATATTTTTTAATAATTTTGTTACATATTTAAATAATATAAATTAATCATATGTATTGGCTTAAGTTTTTCATTGTTTGATTTGCCTAATAGTGGTTTTGTCTCTAATTTAATATAATATATATATATATATATATATATATATGTATGTATGTATGTATATATATATATATATATATATATATAGTGTAATACATAAAATATATGCATACATACAAACATATATGTACTACCTACATCTACATGTATATATACATGCATATATAAATATATATACGTGTGTACAGGACACTACAAATAGACGTAGAACTCAACGAGAAACGAAAAAGTAAAAACAGCATGGAATGGACCATTTTTTTAACAACGAAAATACAGAGTACAAGACAACTACACAAGGAAAAATCCCCTTTATCAGCTGTCCCTAGCTCAACTCCAGCGTGTTTCGAAGGTGAGGACAGAACACGTCTCGTCGAACTAATCCTTCCTGCGAAAGAATTAAATAAAATTCCTTTGCAGAGGGGTAAAAGCAAGGAAAAAAATGTGACAAAAACAGGACGTAAAAACAATACAATTAAAAACAAATACAAAATAAAAATACAATTACAAAAAATACAGTACAAGAAGGAATAGGAACAGGACAGGAAAACAAATAATGAGGGCCTATAAGCCTAGACGAGGACAACATTTTTTCACTCCTCCTCATCTCTCTCACAGCCGGGTCGACGAACTTCCTTTCGCTGGCGGCCTCCTTCAAGTAAACATGTTTCTTCCTGCGCTCGTGAAAATTTTTTTTAACTAGTGCTTTAACACTGTAAAAGAAGTGTTTTTTTCTATAACAGTGGTTAGTTCAATAGTAAGGGATATTTACTTGAAACTATTCCAGTGTAATCGTTTTTTGAATCGTGGTATGAGGGTATTCCTTCAACCAGCAAGTTTATGTAATCTTATGATAATGAAGAGTAATGTTTTAGGCTTTTCTCAAGAGCTTTATATGCCTAAAGCACTTAGTCCACAAACCTTTAAAATAGATGTGACACATTAAAAATGACTTCTGTACTCCCATATATTGTAAGGATTCTGCTAAATAATTCATGTTCCTGTTAAATCGGCTAGACAGAAAACTATCAAAGGCGGTGAGCTGGCAGAAACGTTAGCACACCGGGCGAAATGCTTAGCTGTATTTCGTCTGCTGCTACGTTCTGAGTTCTTATTCCACCGAGGTCGACTTTGCCTTTCATCCTTTCGGGGTCGATTAAATAAGTACCAGTTACGCACTGGGGTCGATATAATCAACTTAATCCGTTTGTCTGTCCTTGTTTGTCTTCTCTGTGTTTAGCCCCTTGTGGATAGTAAAGAAACAGGTATTTCGCCTGCCGTTACATTCTGAGTTCAAATTCCGCTGAGGTTGACTTTGCCTTTCATCCTTTTGGAGTCGATAAATTAAGTACCAGTTACGCACTGGTACTTAATCCTTTTGTCTGTCTTTGTTTGTCCCATCTATGTTTAGCCCCTTGTGGGCAATAAAGAAATAAAAAGACTATCATTCTAAACCTCAGACATCAGGAAAGTTTGAACTCGACACTACAAGCTTCTAAGCTAATGAAATACTCGTCGAGTTCGTATTCCTACATCGATGAATTATGCCGCAAAGTATTTACAGCTTAATAATTACCACAAAATAGGTACAAATCTTTGAAGACGTTGAAGCGTCCATGAAAGGATTTGAACCATCAATGCTTTGATTAGTTTTCTGTTATTTTGTTAGTTCAGTCATCTGTGGCTTTGAATTTGATACACGATAATCAAGCAGATATACACACATGCATACATACATACAGACATACATACAGACAAACAGGTCAGACAGACAGGACAGGACGACAGATATAGATAGATAGATAGATAGATAGATAGATAGATAGATAGATAGATAGATAGATAGATAGATAGATAGATAGATAGAGAGATAGATATATAGGTAGATAGATAGATAGATAGATAGATAGATAGATAGATAGATAGATAGATAGATAGATAGATAGATAGATAGATAGATAGATAGATAGATAGATAGATACAGAGAGAGAGACAAAGACTGGGATATACGAAAAGAGAATAAGAAATAAGATCAATCGACCATGACCTTTGCATGACTCCCTGTACTGGTGACATTGATTCAATTAATGTTCGGCTCAAATTTCTGGAGATTTGAT
>NC_043006.1:50228577-50236077 GCF_006345805.1 Octopus sinensis | reverse complement strand
ATAATGATCATGATCATGATCATGATCATGATGACGATGACGATGATGATGATAATAATCTTTAATAATTTCTTAATATTAACAATAACATGGAAATCAGTATCTAAAATTTCCATAATCAATACCAGTAACTCTATTAACAATAACAACAACAACAACAACAACAACAACAACAGCACCAAAACTAGCAACAACAATAATGGCAATAATGAAATCTGTTGGGAAAAGCATTACTCTATTGAAGATCTTCTACTGTTTATTTTATCGACCCTAGAGAGATGGGAAGCAAAGTCACCTCCCGTGGGATTTGAACGCAAAATATACTAATGGATTTAACTAAATTTAACATGTCTGCCACACCACCACCACCTTCTTCAACAGGAAATTAACCTACGTGCCGCCAAGGTACTCTGAGCATGGTTGCTTAACTTGCTAGAAATAGCAATCAAATCTCTAATCTTGTCAGTTATATAGCAGAGACGTTAAACAATGTAGCAATATTACTCCTAAATTGACGGGATGGTGATGACATAAGTGTCTTTGATCATACATCTGCTCGATGACAGTTGACCTGGCGTTAAACAACTACTAAAAGAACACGAAAATTGAAGAGAATTACTAAAATAAACCAAGGAAATATCGAAAAACATTGAAAGATATAATTTTGTGCTAAATACATTCTGTCTGAATAAGTTTTGTAACATATACCACAAAACAAGCAGTAATAAAAAGTAACTACAATACTACACTGTAAGTAGTAACACTCTAAAGTAACTGCTTATTGGTAACAACAAGCCGAATAATAACTACATAATATATGATATAACAGTTTGGAAAACTTACTTATAAACATTGATCGAACAGACTTCCAAACCAATTACTTATCCCTAAACAAAGGAAACCATGCGGTACACAAGTTAGACAATAACAGCCATCGTTTCTTACTGTCATACATCAGAAATGCTCTAGGAAAATCCCAAAACTCAAATAGCTCAAGACCTGAATAACTCCTAAATACATAAGGCCTGAGTAAATTATAATTACTGTTACAATTTATAGAAGAAAGTTTAATTTTTGAAGAGTTAAAAGTGACCAACCACTGAGTATTCCTTGTCAGTCACCGAATGCAGGTCATGTTCAAGAGATCAGAAAACTAAAACTTCATTCAAGTAAGAATACGAAGAAGCATCCTCAGAAAAAGAGGGGAGGTTTCGATATATAAGCCGCAAGATCATTAATAAACATTTAGAAGATCGGGTCAAAATTAGAACTTTGAGGAATACTTGATGTGATGGTGTAAGTAGAAGAAAGGTAATTTAAAATAACCTCATTGCTACATTCATTCAGGAAAGCTCCATATGACTTAATTTTGTCGGGGAGACCAACATGTCAAACGCTGTCAGATGTTTTTGATATAAGAACAATTTGCTTCACCACACACGCAATTATTTAAGATCAGTAAAGCTCAAAGTAGGGAATCGTACTGCTCGTCAAATAAACAGACTAAGTAATTCAAAGTGCAAGACAAGAATACGATGATCAAAGAACTTGCTAACTATACGGTAAAAGATTGATTGGACGGGAGTTTGAGAGATCAGAATGTTCACCAAATTTTTTGAAAACAGGAATTACATTGACCGAGTTCTAGCTAGCTGGGAAGAAAGACTCAACTAAGCATTTTTTTGTGTGTCGGTTTCCTTTCTGTAGGGATAATTAACTGATATGGAAGTCTGTTCGATCAATGTTTTTAAGTAAGTTTTTCAAATTGTTATATCATATATTATGTAGTTATTATTCGGATTGTTGTTAAGAACAGGCAGTTACTTTAGAGTGTTGCTACTTACATTGTAGTATTGTAGTAGTTGCTTTCAGAGAACGTTTACAAAACAATAACAGGAACGTACTCAGCACCAGCAGCTGAGTAAGCTTCGAGGAAATTTACCACATATCTAAAAGTTATACGCAAGTCAGATAAAAAAAAACGTTACACTAAGGAGAAATGACTGGAAAAACAAGGTCAAAGGAACCGAATGTACAACTATTGGAAAACAAGTGAACAGGAAATTTTGCTTTATCTTAAAAAAAAAAAGAGTCGATACCTCATAACTGTTGCAGAGAAGAGAGATACTGGATTTACCATTATTCAATACAATATTATGGATTTTCCAAAAGTCCTGAGAGACCAAATTTTGGGAATCAGCTTGGGATTCTCCTCATATTGAAATTTAGCATCTGCAAGTGGATTTTTGCAACGCTTCCCAGTCAATGAGAAAAGACATCAAAATATCAAAGAGCTGTCTCTGAAAAAAAACCCGTCGTATATGTGTGTGTGTGTGTGTTTGTTTGTCTCCCACACCATAGCTTAACAACCGATGCTGATGTGTTTATGTCCTCGTAACTTAGCTGTTCGTCAAAATAGACCGATAGAATAAGTCCTGGGGTCGATCTGTTCGACTAAAGGCATTGCTCCAGCGAGGCTGCAGTCAAATTACTAAATCAAGTAAAAGAATAAAAGAAAAAAGAATGAAAATATATATATAATCGTTGCTATTATGTTAAGATGTGCTATGTCCATATTTGGACGTACAATTTTTGGACATACAATTTTTTTTTTATCATAGTAGTTATGTTCCATCAGAACTGTCTTGTGGCTAAAAAAACACCTACAAAACACCGCTAATACTAATTATTAATTTCAAAATTCACACGAAACTTAGAAATAGTAGTTCCTCTGAGAAATAGCAGAGGTACAAACAGGAAAAAGTACAGGAAGAGTAAAGCGACTGAATGAATGTATAACCGATAAAAGATGAGTGCATCAATACCAGCCTGAATCCAAGAGAGAAGAAAAGTTACGATGAAAACTTGGAATAGTAATAAGGGAGGTGGTCGGAAGTTTTGATGAAGGATTTGTAAATACGGCCTGATCATTCTGTCTTATAAGTGTATGTAGGGCTACATTATATAATGTATTCTTTCTTTACTCTTTTACTTGTTTCAGTAATTTGACTGTGACCATGCTGGAGCACCGCCTTTAGCTGAGCAAATAGACCCCAGGACTTATTCTCTGTAAGCCTAGTACTTATTCTATTGGTCTCTTTTGCCGAACCGCTAAGTGACGGGGACGTAAACACACCAACATCAGTTGTCAATCGATGTTGAGGGGACAAACACAGACACACAAACACACACACACACACATACATACATATATATATATATATATATATACATATATATATATATATATATATACATATATACGGCGGACTTCATTCCCACTGTGTGGTACCTTGGGCAAATGTCTTCTACTATAGCCTCGAGCCGACCAAAGCCTTGTGAGTGGATTTGGTAGACAGAAACTGAAAGAAGCTCGTCGTATATATGTATATATATATATATATGTGTGTGTGTGTGTGTGTATATGTTTGTGTGTCTGTGTTTGTCCCCCAACGTTGCTTTACAACCGATGCTGGGGTGTTTACGTCCCCGTAACTTAGCGGTTCGGCAAAAGAGACCGATAGAATAAGTACTAGGCTTACAAAGAATAAGTCCTGGGGTCGATTTGCTCGACTAAAGGCGGTGCTCCAGCATGGCAGCAGTCAAATGGCTGAAACAAGCAAAAGAGAGAAAGAGAGAATACTGGTAATGCATCCCGGCGTTGCCCATGTGTTATGTCCGACAGCCATATTGTATTGTTTGTTCCTTTCTTATGGGCAGAATCAGCACAGCAGATATATAATGATCTGGATTACTGGTGTAATGGAAGTTATTGTTTGTTTAAAAGTAAGTGGGGAGGGTACAATTTGCATGGGTTTATGTATTGTTTCATCGTATAAAAAGGGGTTAATACAATTTTGCCCAGAAATCATGCTTTCAAACATTTAGTTTCTCCCATCCCCATCGTAGTTTTTTAACTTGTAACTTTTTTACAAATTGTATTTTTTTCTATCCATGTAGAAAAATACAGAGATTACGAAACTGATATTTTTTTAAAATTTAATTTTTCTTCAAGAAACACCTCGCTAACCTATCACCTACCCACTTTCAAAAAGCTAAAAGTACCCAATACTGCACTTTCGTCTGATGTTTCATGCATTCGTTAAAATTGTACTGAAATAGCAGACGCAAAAAATATTAGAGTACCACCAGAAAACTCGACATGCTTGAAACAGCAGGTAAACGACATTATTTCTGAAGAAAGTTTCCCGCTTTCCAAATTCTAAGTTTGTAGCTTTTTTGAAAGTGGTGAGGTGATGGGTGGATGTTTGGAAAGGAGATTTTAGTGCTGCTTTAAGAAAAATGAAAGAAGAAAATTCTTAAAGATTCGTACTCTCTGATTTTTTTTCTCCGTTGAAAACCAAGAAAAAAATTCGAAAAAAGTAAGAACTGAAGAAATTGGAAAATGAAGGGAGAAAATTAAAATATTGAGAATGTGTTTTGGGGGCGAAATCCTAATCTCCTGTATTGAGAACATAGGAATCGGAAGAAATGCAGGAGAAAAAATCAATTCTGGGGGTGCAAATATCGCCTCGAACGTGTTAGAAACAGGTAAAGGACAGAATTTCTTTATAAATTTATATTGAAGATCAGGTTTTTAAATACGCTGATCACAAACAGGAATTACAGAATAGAAAAGGTGATTTCATCTGGATTTGAGCTGCAATTTTGCACGTGCACAGAGCATGAAAAAACCATAATTCATACAGAAGTTTTAGCTAGAGAGAGAGAGCGAGAGAGAGAGAGACAGAGAAAGAGAGTGTGTGTGTGTGTGTGTGTGTGTGTGTGTGTGTGTGTGTGTGTGTGTGTGTGTGTGTGTGTGTGTGATGTGTATGCGTGCATGCTTGAATTTGTGTGCGTATATGTATGTGTGTGTGTGGTGTGTGTGCCAAAGGAAGTTATTTTATGGCATTCTTTCGTTTGAAGCAGGAAAGTTGTGAACTCCATCATATGGTCGATCATATGGGAAAGCATGATTGTTCGTTATTTTCCGTAATTTAAAAACTTTTTATGCTTTGAAGTGAGCAAAAAGTGAAAGAGAGGAGAAAGTGAAATACGTATGTACGTGTATAAGAAATGAATGTGTGTGTGTGTGTGAGAGAGAGAGAAAGAGAGAGTGAATGAAGGTGGGTAGTCATGTATGCATTTTTTGCATGTAGGTGTAAGTAGCACTCACTCGCTCTCTCGCTCTTTTTTTTTTCTCTCTCTCTCTCTTACACACACATATGCATTATCTTTCATATACACGTACATAAATAGATATGCATACATTTTTTTTTGTATGTATGTGCGCGTGTGCATGTTAGAGAGAAAATTTGGGATTGTATTTCCTCATAACGTATAGAGAAATGGATATCTTTTAAGGTACACACTCATATAGAAAATGTAACGTCGTCGTCCTCGTGGTATAAACAGTCGTTTAGAATAGATGAATCATAGAAAGATTATAAAGTAATTTTTTTTGTAATGCAAATATGTAAATGAAAATAAAGTTTACTTGTTAGCCGAAAGATTACTGAATCTTTTTATACGTTAAAATCGGCAACTCAGTTTTTGAATGTATTCGTAAATTTCCATAATTCTTTTTATTTGTTTATGCTTTGTTTATTTGTTTATGCTTTGCTGAGGGCAGAAATAGAAAGAGGTGAAACTGCGACATTTGCTTTACAGTGAGAGTAGAAAATGAAAGATGTATGCACGAGTAAATGAAATGGAGGGGTGTGTGAGTGTCTGTATGTGTGTGTGTTCTTGTCCGTTAGAGAGAAGGAGAGAGTGAGTGAGTGAAGGTGTGTGTTGTCATGTCTGTGTGGCACTTTCACACACACGCATCATTCATATATACATCCATAAATACGTATGCATACATCTTTTTTGTATATATGTGTGCGTATGTGGGTGCATCTGTATATGTGTGTGAGAGAGAGAGAGTGAATGGCTAATTCGTCAGAAGATATAGAGAAATGGATGTCTTAAGGTACACACTCATATAGAAAATGTAACGTCATTGTCGCCGTGGTATAAAATGTTTACGATAGTTGACTTATAGAAAAGATTACTCTTTTACTCTTTTATTCGTTTCAGTCATTTGACTGCGGCCATGCTGGAGCATCACCTTTAGTCGAGCAAATCGACCCCAGAACTTTTCTTTCTAAGCCTAGTACTTTATTCTATCGGTCTTTTACCGAAGCGCTAAGTTACAGCGACGTAAACACACCAGCATCGGTTTTTTTGGGGTGGGGGCAAACACAGACATACAAACATATACACACACATATTTATACATATATATATACATATATACGACGGGCTTCTTTCAGTTTCCGTCTACCAAATCCACTCACAAGGCTTTGATCGGCCCGAGGCTACAGTAGAAGGCACTTACCCAAGGTACCACGCAGTGGGACTGAACCCGGAATCATGTGGTTCGTAAGCAAGCTACTTACCACACAGCCACTCCTACGCCTATAACGTAAAATTTTTGTAATGGAAATATGTAAAGGAATCTTTTGAAACCCCATAAGTCAAAATTGGCAACTCACCTTTCGGATGCATCAGGAAGATACACACACACACACACACACTCATACACACTCACACACACACACACACACTCACACACGCACACACACACAATGTCTCTCACATTTCCTCTGTGTCTATCTCTTCCTGTCTCCTCCTCTTTCCTGATATCAGCCACCCTCCTTATCCTGCATTTCCCTGAACCAAACACATTTGCACCCTCTCATTTGATCGTGTAGTAGACCAACCTCTGTAGTCGGTCCTTTATCGATTTTTATTGAAAACCAGTTAGCCTATAATTGGGCTGGATGTTAGTTCAACGTGTATGTAAAATTTGGTGAAGATTAGTTCCCTTGTTTGGGCAGCAAGATGGTAACAGACAGACTGAAATTGCCATTTATATATAAGATTTCACTATATGTAAATTAGTGATTCTGTATGACAAGTGTATGAGTGTTTGCATGTGAATGTGTATATGTGTACATGTTTCTATATTTGTGTGCGTGCGCGCGTGTATGTGTGTGTGTAAAAATAGTATAGATAGACTATTAACTGAAATGAATAGGAAACGAGATGGATGACCATTGAAGATGAGAACGCATCGCCTTAAGCTACGATGCCTATATATATATATATATATATACAGAGAGAGAGAGTGAGAGACAGAGAGAGAGAGAGATGTGTGTGTGTGCGTGCGTGTGTCATTGTGTGTCATATGCATATATGGCATATATGCAAGTATATGATATATATATATATATATATAATATATAGAGAGAGAGAGAGAGAGAGAGAGATAGATAGATAGATAGATAGATAGATAGATAGATAGATAGATAGATATATGTATATATGAAACAGACGTATATATATATATAATATATATATATATATGCATGTATGGATGGATGTATATGAGGTATATATATATATATATAATATATATATATATATATATATATATATACAGAGAGAGAGAGA
>NC_043006.1:50151077-50223577 GCF_006345805.1 Octopus sinensis | reverse complement strand
TATGTATGTATGTATGTATGTATGTATGTATGTATGTTTTATGTATGTATTCTCATGCATATAATTACATATCTAGACATGCTCATATGTCTTTAAATGATAAACTTCTGGAAAGTTTTACAGACTTTTACAGTTCCAGTGATGGATTGGATATGTAGTCTTCGAATTAGCTTTCTCCTTTCTGGTTTTGAGAATCCTAATTTCTCAAGCTTGGTATTTAAGGCAGTGTGTTATATATCCCAGGGCCCCAATAATAACAGGTATAAACCTGAACCTGTAATCTGGATAGATTAACCCAAATAAATATATCAGGTCTGTTGTGCTTACATTCTATTGAGGTCTTCACTGGTACATTCCACCAGTATTCCCTTTTACTCTTAGTGGCTATGCCTTTTACCATATTGTGGGTTTTTATTTCTTTGTTGTCGCTGTTATCCTTCCGACGGATTTCATTATGGTGTCCTAGCTACAACGTCATGTCTCATCGGTAGATGATACCGTGATGACATTTTCGGACAACTGCTTATGATGTGGGAGATATCTTCAGTGTGAACTCCACAAAGTCTGTATCAGTTGTCATATTTTACGGTTTTTCCTGCATCTCTATCCCTTTTATGCATCAAGTACCTAGTTGATATTTCCTGTTCTTGGATTGAAAATGCATACCCTTCAAAGTGGGAGGTAATCTAGCTATCCGTCCATGATAAACTAACATATCCATGCATAGTTTTCTGCTCATATAGGCTCATCCTTTCATCTGATAATATGTTGCGACTTCTTTGGGCGTGTATTCTAGGTTTTCAGACAAAGAGTGTTTCTCAAGGGTCTACCTTCCAAGTCTTATGATGTTATCAGCCCCATGTATACAAACTTGGTCAATGGATGCACTTTGACACTTGATGGTTAAAAGATGTTGCCGAAGAGATATATTGCGACATTCAAAGGCATTTTGGATCGATGTTAAGCCACTGGCGCCTTGTTTTCGTTTTAGGCAGAGGCAGTCTACGTCACTGTTTATGTGGAAATTATATGTGCTTGTTAGTATTTTTCGGTTTTCACATCAATGGCTCGGATCTTGTCAAGCGTCCTATCAAGCAGCCTAAATGTTAGTATGAGTACTGGCACTGCAAACACATTGTGGGCCACTGTTTTATTGAATGCAAAGAGTTCTGCGGTCAAAATTTACTTTCTTCGGCTGTAATATTCTTTGGTGATACGTGTTTTGTTACAAGTACCTTTGTGAGATATATTTTCATCCTCCCCTAGATACCTGTAACATTCCTCGTCAGATACAGAGGAAATAGTCAAATCATTTATAGACATATTATTAGTCTGGTTTATAGTTTCCACAACCATATAACAACAATTATTCTGACTAAACCCCAACCCTACATGCTTTGAGAATATTGTAACTAGATCAAGGCTCTTTTTCATTTCATGCATATACTTTGCATAATGTTTTGTCATCCAAAAAGAAAAAGTGTGCAATTTTAGTATTTCTATCGGTGATAATACAGTCACTTTTTGTGTTTAATTTCAAGATGGTGGCCCACGATGAAGTCAGGTCGGCTATGGCTTTGACTGGAACTTTAGCAAGTTGAAGGGCTTCTGGCATCCATGGTGTATGTATGTATGCTGGACCGTGGAACTTTGCACGCTTCTTTCATTCTCTTTCCATTTTTTCCTATTAATCCTTTCTGCCGAAAAGCGTAGGCTCGAAGCCTGAAAGATTATTCTATTTTTCCCGAGCGATAAACTAATACAGCTGTTTGTCGATCCTATATTTTGGCTATATATATATATATATATATATATATATAGCAAAAATATCATTACAAGAGATAATTCATTAAACGATGTTTAATGCGTTACATCATATAAAATGAACTGAAGCAGATTTTGTTGTTAATTATGGATTTATTAATTCATTATTCAATATTTCCAGACAGCTGTTTCTGTCGAAAAGAGGACAATAACATACAAATAGTAAAAAATAAAATACAAATATGTATATTATTATTATCCTGTAATTTCTTTTTGCACATCATGAGTGAAGTATAATTAAACTTCAAGGACGTTTAAAATTAATACCTTGATATATATATAGGTGTGTGTGTGTGTGTGTGTGTGTGTGTGTGTGTGTGTGTGTGTATTCTTGTATGAGAAAAAGAAACTGAAGAAATTATTATATAGACATCAATTTATTTGAACAAATTCCATTCAGTTTAACATCAAATTCTTTACATCTACAGCTGTTTCCATGCCCAATTAATTCAATTTGAGAAACTAAATTTGATTAAATTAATTTAAATTTTCATATCGAATATCGTAAATTGGGTATTTCGTCAGGGGAGAAAATTTGTAAGCGTAAAGAATTTGATGTTATACTGAATGGAATTTGTCCAAATAAGTGGATGTTTATATATAAATTTCTCCATATCCTTTTCCTCACACAAGAATATTTATCCATCTTTGTAAAACAAGCATCTTTGGTTTTTCACTGAAGCACTGGATATAACCTGTGAACTTAGATAGCAACACCCCTTTAAGAGTATTTGATATCCTACACACATGACAAAGTGCATCGAAAAACAAGAATTCAAATTATATGTTTTAGAATCAATACCTAAGCAGGTAAGTTAATTTTATGAAAAATAGCATGATTTCATATTTATTTTTCATAAAATTACTTGCCTACTCAGGTATTGTTTCTAAAATATATATTTGTGATTCTTGTTATTCGGATTGTCTCAATACAGACTCACCTTATACACTTTGTCGTGTGTGTGTTTGTGTGAGTGTGTGTGTTTGTGTGTGTATGTGTGTATAATCAGTTTTCCTTTTGTCAACAAGTCTTTCACTCACTGAGCGAAGTGGGATGTATGTATGTCTGTATGTCATTATTCAGTTTTTTTTCAAGAGTTCTTGCCAATAGAGAACGAGCCGGTTGCTAACCTAGACCCATGACTTCTTGGAATTTCAACGACATCTATCGAGTATTTTTGTATATATATGTGTATGTGTATGCGCAAATTTTATGCTTTTTTTTCTGTATGTATGTATGTATATATGTATGTATGTATGTATGTATGTATGTATGTATGTATGTATGTATGTATGTATGTACAGAGTGTTCGAGCTAAACTTGACGACTTTTTGTTACCTTTTTTCTTCAGAAACAGCGTGATCTGTCGGTTAACGGCCAGCGGTGTTGGAGAGTATACAGATTAAAATTGTAGTTAGGAATAGAATTTGCTGACATGAAGCCCTCTGAATATTTAACAAGAGTTACCTATATCATGATGATTCAAGCCGACTATCAAAATGCTGACATTATGATTACTGCTCAACGTTTCGTGAACACTGTACAACGCTGTAGGAGGTTACATGGATTCCATGAAAACCATGTTTCCATAAAATCTGATGGTCTGTGGGTATGTCTCCAGTGAGGGTGACGTCATGCAGTCCCACGAGTTTTAACAGGGTTCAATTAGGGTCTACTCAGACTGCTATGTGAAGCTGCTGAAGAGTGTGGTCGGACCCTTGCTGGGTAGGGTCGCTGCTGGAAGGCTGTATGTTTGCGAACAGGATTCAGCTCCTTGTCATACCTCCGGAAAGAGTCAGAAATTGTTGTTGGAGAATTTCTACGACTTCACTAGCCTCAAATTCTGGCCTCCTAATTTTCCCGATTGTAACCCTATAGAGTACTTAAGATGCGGTCGAGAAAGACAACTGTTCTGCCTGCAACACCAGGGCCAACTAATGGCCAAGTTCAAGGAGATGTTTGAAGATCTTCCTAGTGATACAGTGAGGAATACTTGCGCCAGGTTCCGGATCTGTCCTCAGGCCATGGTGGAAACCGAGGGCGCCTACTTCGAGTACACTGTTATCTCCTAGTGATAATCTCTTTATTTTTGACTTTTTAAGGATGCTTTTGTTTTTCGATGGTTTGCAGCTCTTTCTCACTACACGTCAGAATTAGGCGAAAGTTTCTTTAACTTAATAGATAAGCATTTTCTCTTCTAGAACACTAATACAAGTTACTACCGCACCCTAAATATGAAACCAATCATTTCATGCAGTCACACACCTACTGTTAAAGTTGGTTCTTCATAAAGGGACATTATTGCGACCCACTGAAAGAAATCATTTTAAACAGATGAGAACCAGAACACCAGCTTAAAGCGATAAGAGAGGTTAGCAGAAGAACCCTTCAAGCAAAACTTTCTCAGCACCATCGTGGCATTCAGAAGTATTCAAAAACCAAATAACATAAAATTTACCAGCTAAATCTGGCAATTAAAAGAAAATATAGACTTTTTTCATCAACTGGAAAATCACCGAAAATCCAGCTCATGCATGAATGATGATAGAAGATGCAGGCTCTGCCTTGCTGAAAAAGGAATAATTTTATGGAAAGTGCACACATTTAAGCCCCAACAAAAAGATGGAAGATTTCTCCTTTTCAGTTGAGAAAATTAATTCTGAGATAGTGGACCACATTGTCGTATGTCTCATCTGCCCTTTATCCTTTTTGGATTTAAAAAAATCTTACATCAGGAACTTCCCCTTATGTGTTTTCCTTCCTGTATTCACGTTCCTGTGACCAATCACCTTTCCCCACTCTCTCCACTCTCTTATCTACTTCTCTCCGCTTTTCTCCCCGTTTTCTCCCTCCCCTGCCTCTCTCCCCCTCTCTCTCCACCCACATTTTCTTTTACTTACTTATTTCTGTTTCCTTTTTACTAGTTTTTTCTTTTTCTGTTCTTCCCCTCTCTTTCTCTCTCTTTCTTCTCTCTCTCTCTCTATCTCTCTCTCTCTCTCTACTTTCCATCTCTCGTCCTTTCTCTTCTTTTCTTCCTCCCTTTCTCCCACTTCCCCTCTTTCCCTTTCCCCTTTCTTTCCTACTCTCTCTTCATCTCACTACACTGCCAACGATTTATATTCCATACTGGTTGTTTGGAAGTGTAGAGAAAATGGAAGGCGGTATAAAAAAATTAACAGCATGTGTGTATATTATTGAGTGAATGCATGTCTAGGTGCGTGTGAGCCCATCCCACGCTTAGTAGATCGAGAGAAATTTATAGGGGGAAAATAGTGTTCTTTCTAAGAATACAAAGCGAATGCGCTTTTCTTTCTGTTTTTCTTTGTTTTACATAAAGCCTATTTAAGTAGAAAAAAAATGGGTCGCTTTATATTCGAATAAATATGCTAGTTATACTGTGGTATTTCTTTATCAAGAATATTACCAATGTAAAAAAGATGATAGAGTAACAAGGGATATTTCAAATAAGCTTGCAGTATTAACTCGCCAAGAACTTAAGCCTTAAAATTTGGTAAGTTTTTTTTGGTTTGCAGTGAGCAGTGCATCGTTTCAGACGATTGGATGAACGAGTAATTGGACGCGTTTTGATAATGGGAGACTATATAAAAATGTGTAAAGCTTCGAAAATTTGGTATTGAGCAATGTGCAGCAAACTGAAAAAAGACTTCGACTTATTTTTGTGTAACAACTAGAGTTCTTATTCCAGTTTTAGTTGTAGATGCCAGCTTTGAAATAATAACAGAAACATACCACAAATTATTTTAAGAAGAAAGTGTCAAAATACATAGCAAGAATAAAATAAAGTAATTCTTGCATTGATTTGTTTCAGAAAAAAGAAAGGTGGAAATGGGGAAGAGAAAGACAGATAGAGAAGTAACTTTGATTTAAGATCGATGTAAGTTGAAACCACTTGCGCAGACAAAAAAATAAAAACTTGAAATGACAAAAAGTTTCTCCTGAAGTATTAATTAGAAATATTTTTGAAAAAAAATATGTACAATTTGGAATCAGCAAATATATGAGAAGTGACGGGGAATGGGGAGAGGAAGATAAAGAATTCTGTTATGCATAATTAGTACAGGGTAACATAAACCCAGACAGGTCATAAATGCTAATGTGATAAAGTAAGGTGGGATAAACATTGAAAGTTGCTGTTTGAAACAGATTTCTAGTTTCATTAGAGAAATAACTCTTAGTTGAAAAATTTGTAGAAAACGAACAAGTTCCAAATGTCTTGTAGGATTAATTAATAGTCATATAGATTTGGTCATAGAGCGTAGAAGACCCAGTTTAGTGCTTATTGCCATGACAAAACAAGTAATGTTGCCTAATCAATATTATTATACCCAGGGACAACGGTTTTGCTGATAAAGAATTCGAGAAAATTTACAACTACAGAGAATTTGCATTAAAGTTTACCAAAATGCGGTGAAGCTTTAAATTCAATCCCACAAGAACTAACGAATTTACTCGAATAACTGGAAATAAAGTCATAAATCTACACAGATTGTTTTGAACAATAGATTAAGGGAAGTATTTTGTCTAGTCTAGCTGTCTGTATAACTCTTGCTTTCCCTTTGTCACTCTTTATCTCTAATTCCTCTCTCTTTATGTCCATATGTTGGTATTTCTCTGTCTATCCATCCCTTCATCTATTCGGTTAATTATTTCCTCCTCCTCCTTCTCCTCTCTCTCTCTCATTCTCTCTCCCTCTCCCTCTCTCTCTCTTTCTTTCTCTGTCCCTCACACATATATGTATGCATGATTATAAATGTACATATGCTTGTGTGTTTAGGTTTACATGTATGTATGTATGTATGTGTGTCTGGTATATATATATATGTATATATATATATATATATATATATGTGTGTGTGTGTGTGTGTGTGTGTGTGTATATGTATATATATATATGTATACATATATACGTACATATATACACATATATGCATAAATAAATGAGAGTATGTATGTATGTATATATGTATGTATGTATGTATGTATGTATGAATGAATGAATGAATGAATGAATGAATGAATGAATGAATGTATAACTACGTAAATACCAATATGGAAATATATATCTATACAGTGAAGTATATGCATGTACATATATACTTATATGTGTGTGTGTATGTTTGTATGCACGTTTATATATATATATATATATATATATATAATATATATATATATATATATATATATATATACAAAGAGAGAGAGAGAAAGAGTGCAAGAAGGAGAGAGAAAGGGAAAGAGAGGGTGGTTATAATTAATAGCCAACTGGACCTTTTCGCTCGACACACAGGAATTGGTTCCGAGTTTACTGGCAAAAGCAAAACTAAATGTTCCATAATCAATTTTGCTATAACAGAGTCAAAGTTTTGTTGATAAGGAATTCAATAAAACAGACGATTAATCGACTTTGAGATCTCCATTTAAAGCGTAGTAAGAATACGGCTGAACATCAATTCGGATGAGCACTGAAGCGGAGGTGGTTAGCTCCCGGCGAAATAGTTCTGATTCTCATTCGTGTGTAATATATTCAGTTTGCATAGTCCCTTTTCAGAAGGCATGAGTGAGCATGAGAACTCTCACTCTGCTGCAACTGGAAGAAATCACGGTTGATGGATATACTGTAGATGATCATGAACGCTGCAGCAACTGATGCTGTTTATCACGCGAGAAGGTCATAAATATGTGATTTTTATTTACTTTTCATTTAGTCTTATGTCTCAAGCAACCGGTATACTAAGAATAAATTGTGATAGCCTACACTGGCAAATAGGAAGAATAAACTGTTCGAAAGTGGTATAAACTGTTTCCTCGGAAGGAAAAACAGCCAAATGCAGTTGTTCTCTGATGATGAGCTGAAGATTTTTAAGAATATGATTTAAGGATTCAGATTATCCAAACCAGTTATTCATAATTTTGATAAAGAAGGCTATCTAACTACATATAAAAAACAAAGTATGTGTGTGTGTGCATCTGTCTGTGTCTGTATGTGTCATACGTATGCATTTCTACAGTTTTCAAACGATTTTCACCAAACTTTACACACACATTACTTATGTGCCAAAGATGGTCATGCACTATAACATTTTGCCCAGTGCTCCCATGCAATGCGAGAAACCGACTGGGAAAAAAAGTGTTTCACTTGGGTTTTCTCTAAAACTGCAGTTTTCAACCGATTCTCTGCTTTGACTTCTGCAGTTTTCAAACGGTTTTCTCCCATTTATCTCTCTGTCTATTTATCTTTTCTCTTTCTTTTTCTCAATTTCACCCTCTACAATACTCTCTTTAAGCCTATGTCTGTTTCTGTCACTCTCTCTCCCTCTCTCTCTCTACCCCCTCTTTCCTCCTCTCTCTCTTTCTCTCTGAAAATTGACGTCAGTGTATTTCAGTTTTGTCGTGCATAGATATATTTGTCTTCAAAACATCTGTACGTTCTCCCTACATCACTTTACTTATTTTTGTTCTGCACTCCATCAATTTAAATACGCTATTTACATTTCTCCCTCTATCGAAAACCGTTGAGATACAGCCGATAAGCCTTCATTACAAACCAATGAGAATTAAACCACGTCACCGGGCGTTTTTACGTTAGAAGAAGATATCCTAAAGTGGCTCAAGTTTTTTCACTCAGCCTATTTTCTTCTACAGCTTTATACGCTGAAATGGGGTTTGTAATTTCTGTCTACAAATTGACTTCCTTGCGTGATATAATATTGTTTCACTTTTATTCTTTCACTTTTATTTTGTCACTTTTGTGTGTGTGTTTACATGTTCGATACGTACGAGATAGGAAATGACATTTAATACCACGACGATGCCGACATCACATATATGAGTGTGTACGTGTCTTTGAGTGTATGTGCGTGGGTGTATGAGTGTGTATGTCTCTCTGACTATGTCTCCACGTTAGGTACGTTATTAAACATACACACATCTACACATACATATGCACATGTGACGACTGACATGTGAATGTATGTTTGTATGTGTCTCTCTTACTATGTGTATGTGACTGTATGTGGGAGTGCATGTGTGCGTATCGTCACATTTTTATATGAATGTGTCTGTGACTGTGTGTGTGTCTGGGTGTCCGTTACGTACGTTATTATACACGCACATACATCTACACGTACATACATACATACATACATACATACATACATACATATATATATATATATATGTGTGTGTGTGTGTGTATGTGTGTGTGTGTGTGTAAGGAGAACGGCTGGAGGTGAAACTCTTGACAAAAAATAATTACGTGGAAGGTCCAAGTTATGTAAACATATACATCTACCATTCAATTAACAGTTCATAATTATCGTAACAGTTGCAAGGCTGCGAGGTATTTACAATATGCTTATATTTGGTTAATTTACACTGCATACAAAAATATAGACATGCTACATATAAACAACTGCTTACAAAAATAGAGATTAATGTATATTTTTTCGACATTCATAATTTTTGTTTAAAATATTGAAAAAATATGCCACCAAAGAAAAAACGCAATCTCTCCAGAAACACCTATAAAGCAAGGCGAAGTGCAGAAAATCGAAGGCGAGAGTCTCAAAAGATAAGGGATATGAATCTTTCTCAATATCAGCAAAGGCATGCTGTAGATGGAATCTCAATACAGAAGGGACATGACACTTTCCAAAGATCACTGCAGCACGTCAAATACAGTCTCAAGAGAGAAGGGAGAGGAGACCTTCTCAACATCAGCAAAAGCATGCTCCACAACGTCTGATGGAGTCCTAAGACAGACGGAATATGATACTTTCTCAAGATCAGCAAAGGTATGCTGCAGCACATTAAATGGAGTCTCAAGATAGAAGGGAGATGATACTTTCTCAAGATCAGCAAAAGGATGCTGCAGCACATCAGATTACACACACCAGATTACACAGAGGTCCAATAGAATAACTCTCAGAAACAGAGCACGTACAAATTCGTTCTTCACGAACTTGGAGCTGCTTTCAGATATGATTCATCCCGTTCTTATAAAAAATGATAACACTGTCAAATTGGTGTGCTAAACTCAAATTGCCATTTATGGAAAGCTTTAAAATTTACTCCACAAATATTTTATCGTCATTGCTGCACTTTCTTGTATCACCTTTACAATATATATACACATACATACATACATACATACATACATACATACATACATACATACATACATACATACATACATACATACATACATACATCTATTGTTAAGTAATCATAGAACTCAAACATAGCGTGCAATAGTGTATTTAGGCCGGTCCAGTGTAGTGGAAGATACTGCATGCAAACAGCGCAAGAGTACTACCACTGCTAGTAGTAGCAGTATCAGTAGTAGTACTAGTAGTAATTTTCTCAAATTTTAAGAGAGGAATTAGTCGATTTCATCGGTTCATTACTTGATTGATGAAGGGCGAAGTTGATCGTGACTGGATTTGAACTTGCCTTTCATCTCTTCGTGAATATAAGGGACTAGATGTGTATTTAAGTATGTACGTGTGTGTGTGTGTGTGTGTGTGTGTGTGTGTGTGTGTGTGTGTGTGTGTGTGTGTGTGTGTTTGTGTGTGTTTAGGATTTATTTTTTAAGTGTTCGATCAAGAGTGACTTTGAATGTTTGTTTTCGTACCAAATTGTCAAAATCAATCAATGCACATAATTGATAATTAAAATTTTAACTACGCCTGCATTAAGAAAAATAAATCAAATGTATTAGAATTTGAAGAATTAATATGATTAGCCATTTATAAATTCATGAGTGCCAAATTTATGATATGAAAAGTGTATTTATTTTTCTCTTAAGTGATTTCAAAAAATGATTATTTCAATGGAGCAACAAAACTTCAAAGTTATTTTTAAAAGAATTAAAAATATCATAAAAATTGGTTTGGGCATTGGTAATTTATTAGTATCATTTATCTTTTACTTGATTCAGTTATTAGACTGCGCCCATGCTGGGGTATCGCCTTGAAGAACTTTTAGTCGAACAAATCGACACCACTAATTTTTTTAAAACCTAATACTTATTCTATTGGTCTGTTTTGCCGAACTGTTAAGTTACGGGAGCGTAAACACATCAACACCAGTTGTCAAGCAGCGTTCGGAGACAGACAGAGACAGACAGACAGACAGACACACGCACGCACGCATGCACACGCGCGCGCACATATTTGTGTGTGTGTGTGTTTGCATGACAAGCTGTTTTTCAGATTACATCAACTAAATCCGCTCACAAATCTTTGGTCGGCCGAGGTTACAGTAGAAGACAGTTGCCTAAGGCTCCGCACAGTGGGATGAACCCAGAGCCATGTTGACGGGAAGCAAACTTTTTACCTCACAGCCACGCCTGGGTCTTTAGTTGTATTTTTTTTCATTGTTGTTTATTGGTATTATTCTACCCGCTTTTCGATCATTCTTCCCTCGGTCATCATTTCTAAATGCAGCTGGAGCATCAAACAACTGAGCAAGGGAGACCCAACGTTGTAAATGAAAATATCCAAGGCTCACCAAAATTGCCATCTAATGTTTCGCTTATAACGGTCGCATCTGGAGTTTGAGCTACAAAGCAGCTCGCATTATACTGGAAGTGTCTCCCAACGACATGAACATGATCAGACCACTTTTACTTTAAACTGCCGGCTCATATTTACTGTACTGATTTCTAACTGGTGTAAGAGTGTAATGCCATAATTCAATTCGTTTACCTTGTTGGCAATTGTGTCCGTCTTGGGTTCCTCATTGACATTTATATATTTTATAATTGAATTATAAAATTTACGGTTTGAGAATAGTTTCAACTTTTGAAATTTTTACTGTTTTGTCTCAGTAGCAATTATTTTTGTCAATAAAAGCGTTGCCTGTAAGAAAAGCAGGCTATTTAGAAATTGGAGTGAAATTACTCATATTCACACGCTCAGCATGTTGATAATGTAGCTAAATTTGAAGGACTATTTTCTTCCTTTCATAGCACCCTCTGATGTACACAGCTACTTGAGTTCCAACCGAATGACTTATTCTGATTCTGAAGAAGATACTTTCAATTTTGTGATCTTTGGGGAAAGAGAGACATGTTGGCCAAGCTTTATAGAAGTTATGAGTGCAGTGATAGAGTCTCTGGGTAGCAAAAGCAGAAGGATGTTCGATTTTCAGAAATTCGTGAATTGGCGCAGGAGTGGCTCTGTAGTAAGTAGCTTGCTTACCAACCACATGGTTCCGGGTTCATTCTCACTGTCTGGCACCTTGGGCAAATGTCTTCTACTATAGCCTCGGGCTGACCAAAGCCTCATGAGTGGATTTGGTAAATGGAAACTGAAAGAAGCCCGTCGTATATTTGTATATATATATATATATGTATGGGTGCATATGTTTGTGAGTCTGTGTTTGTCTTCCCACCATTGCTTGACAACCGATGCTGGTGTGTTTACGTCCTCGTAACTTATCACAAAAGCGACTGATAGAATAAGTACTAAGCTTGTGAATAGTAAGTCCTGGCTTCGATTTGCTCGACTAAAGGGGTACTCCAGCATGGCCGCAGTCAAATGACTGAAACAAGTAAAAGAGTAAAAGAGTAAAAGCGTATCGGTTTAGAATCCTTTATCTCTAGTGAAGATAAATATTCATTTTTAATGTAAGGCGATAGTATCCCCAAGTAAATATACCACACAATATATTTCTCATTATTTCTATGCGGACAGGACATTGTTGCCTATTTGACTGTTAATTTGCGAGTTAAATAGCATCCTAGTTACTATTCCAGTCTTCTAGATGAAGACACGTTTCTTATTTCTTATTTTTTATCGCCCACAAGGGGCTAAACATAGAGGGGGCAAACAAGGACAGACAAACGAATTAAGTCGATTACATCCACCCTAGTGCAAAACTGGTACTTAATTTATCGACCCCAAAAGGATGAAAGTAAAGTCGACCTCGGCGGAATTTGAACTCAGAACGTAACGGCAGACGTAATACCACTAAGCATTTCGCCCGCCGTGCTAACGTTTCTGTCAGCTCACCGTTTCTGTATGCCTAAATCTCAGCTCAGCCATGGTTAGGAAAATAGGGAATAAGATTTTCAAATTATGAAAGAACGGTTACATTTCTATCATACACGAGTAGAACAACCCCTTCCCCCATCCTTACAAGAAGCTCCATATAAAATTTTCTTCAGAAGGGAAGCTAGAATCTAAAGTGAGAGTAGGGAGTATGATTTTACATTTGACTGATACTAACAATAACATTTTTACATTATTTCAATTTCAACTTCAGCTGCAATGATTTCAAGCTTGTCCAATATTTTTACAATTTTAGTTGAGTATATTATTCCTGTATACATCTTTTTCCTCCTAGTACGTTTGCATCCATACATACATGCACACACATATATATATATTTATGCATATATATATATATATATATATATATAAATGATTATCGTGCAACAATTTAAACGTGCTTATTTAAGGATAGTCACCATCTTGAAATGTAACATTCAAAGCATCTGGTGTAGATTCAGCTGATAAGACAAATATATTCTCATAGACGAAAAATATCTGTATGTGTGTATACTGCAACATATATTAGCGTATTTATTCACTGACCACATTCTACATCATAGGTGAGTGTATAGACATTCGCTTAATCAGAAACAAAACTGTGATGATAATATGTGTTGTTAATATTTTAATATGAATTTTATCGGATGAATTCATATTTAATTGGAATTTTTTCCTAAGATTTCTAATGTCTTTTCTTCATACTTTACGTATCGAATTCTTTTTAAATTCGCATAGATATGAAAGTTTGTATTGAAATAATCAGTATATGACTTATGGTATGAAACAAAGTTCAACAAATTCATTAATATTTATGTAATGAAGGAGATTGGATGTTAAAATGGGTTATAGTTATTATTTTTCATGTTGCTATACAACTGTTTCATACAAATGGACCCAGATATTCATAAATAGAACATCGTAACAGTCATACTTGTACTCCTCAGTAGATAATATATTAAAAGGAAAAACAAAAAAAAACATACGTATAAAGTACATAGGTGTTTTTCTTTTTCGTTTTATGGTATTTATATTTTCGTCCATCCAGTCACGCTTATTTGGATCTAGACTAAAAAAATATAGGAAGTGCGTGCTAATATATGTATTCCAATATATATCTCTATTTAAACCTCCTTAAAAGTTTTTGCTGATCAAGTAGTATTTGTATGTACGTTCGGAATTACCAAATAAGGAGGTAAATGTTATTTCAAATTCATATTTAATTTTCACTTAACCGTGAACTCTCCTTTCGTCTTAATATTTTTACTTGGACACACTAGTTGAGGGAGACCGGGGATGACATATGTTGATGCCATAAGGACAGACGTAAACACACCAGCATCGGTTGTCAAGCGATGTTGGGGGGAAAAAAACACCGACATACAAACACACACACACACACACACACACACACACAACACATATATATATATATACACGACGGGCTTCTTTCAGTTTCCGTCTACCACATCCACTCACAAGGCTTTGGTTGACCCGAGGCTATAATAGAAAACACTTGCCCATGGTGCTACGCAGTGGGACTGAACTAGGAACCATGTAGTTGGTAAGCAAGCTACTTACCAGACAGTCATTCTTGCGCCTATATATATATATATATATATATATATATATATATCTTCCACTAGCTCTTTTATACTTATATTTTTTATTCATATTCATTTTTTTAAATTTTAATTTAATTTTAATTTATTTTATTTTTTACTTTCTACCAATGCCGGTGTGGTGAGGGTAGTTGAGCGCCCATCAATTATAAAATGCCCTCAATGGCCTGCATAAGACCTGTCCTCTGACAGTGAAACCAACAGAAGGTTGGGAAAGGCGAGTATCTGGCGCCTTCAAATAACCAGTGCTCCAAGTATGTTCCGAGTATGCTTCGGGTATGCTCCGGGTAGGCTGTACTCATTAGCCTTGGATGACAATAAAGAACACTCTGAGTTCAAAACAAAGGGAGCAGACCCCTGCCGCCTTGGCGACCTACCTTGATAGAGATGGTGTCTCGATAAAAATACCGGTTGGTAGCAACCTAAAAGCACACCTTATTTGTGAGTGAAAATACCAAGCAAAATAGATGGCGATAACGGTGTGAACGGGACTGGAACCAATGGTAAAGTTGCCGCACTCGGCAGGTGCCCCACTGTGCAGCAGGGTGGGCTCGGTCGTAATCCAGTAACTGCTAGCCATGGTACAAGACATAAGTGGAGTAAACAAGTAAACATGATGGTTATGGAGTGCTACTACCGGTGTACACAAGTGGATGCGAATGGTGTGTCTGTCAGAAGGTACAGAAAACGAATGCACTGTGAATGGAAGGCAATGGAACTGTTTGAAATTACGGAACAGAGATTATGTTACCAAGCAAGGGCAATACGAAAGAATGAATGGTTAACAGAATTGAAGCTAGAAGCTATTAAAAGAAGGATAGCGGATGATACTGAGCATGCGAGAAAGGAAAGTGGTAGAGTGGAATTGATGGACAATTATGAAATAATTGAGATCAGGGGATATTCAATCAATGAAAATTGATTAATAATAGACAGAATATTCAATTTATTAAATACAGAAGGGACAGAATTTATGTGCGACTTTAAGGCTAACCATTGAAACACATTGAAACAAAGAATATCACACTAACAAATAATCTTTTTAAGGCCTCTAGTAGGATTGTGGCGGAAAGGATGGGATTAAGAACTAATGAGAATAGAACAACGACAAATAGAAGAGGAAATAAACAACCGTGGGGAAAAAGAATTTCTGAAAATATAAACTTGAACAGCGTAGTGTCAATACTTGTCAGGAAAAGAAATGGAGAACATAGGAATGAATGGAAATTCGAAAAAGTTAGGAAGAAGCATGGTGTAAATACAAAAGGCCTGGATGTTGTAATTGAAGAATAGAAGCAGCGCATTTATGCAAAAAAAAAAAGCAAAGCTAACTAGGCTTGAACAACGGATTAAGCAACACCGGCGAAACAAATTGTTTAGAACCGACCAAAAAAGATTTTACCCAGAGATTAATGATGTTAAAAAACGTGAACGATTAGTCCCTGATGCTGATGAAAATCGACTTTTCTGCGGTAAGATATGGAGTAAGCAAAAACAACGTAATACTACAGCTGAATGGCTCTACAGCCTGAAGCAAAACAGTTTCTTATCCCCAGCAAGAGGCTATCCGCTTCACAGAAGACAGTATCAGAAATTTGAGTAAAAAGATAAGCAACTGGAAAGCAGCAAGACCTGGTTGCGTAGAGGGATTTTGGATACACCGTTAGCAAATGCCCGAAATCGGCACAACGCGAATACAAAAGATGCTATGACAATGTGGCAAGAATGATCCATTGGGAGTCTAAAGGCGCCACCTTCGCTGATATTCACGTCCACGACCACCACCCTACCATCCGGGCCAGGAAGATAGCCCGAACTTAGAGATCTAAGGATTTCCGGAGTAGCACTGCAACACGGCCATACACTGCCGATAGACCACAAGATGAGAATACCTCGTAGTTCTCGAAAATGGATGCTACAGCGTGCATTCCGGAGATCCTTGTTTCACTAATGGCAGCTACATCTAAATCAAGCGACCTGAGATCATTGAGCAAGTGACCTTGCTTGCAAGCTGATTCCAGGACACGCACATTCACACACCCCATTCTCAGTACAGTTAGGTTAGTCGGAGAAAGAAAGAGAGAAGTTTACCTTGATTTTCGAGAAGCCTGGAAAAACCGAACCTCTCTACTGGCGAAGTACTTATAATAATACGAACCGGTTTCAATACGCAGTTGGCACAAGTTCACTTCACTTATTCTTTTAATGTTTTACTTTAAAAGGCATGAACGTCGCTAAAGAAATAAAAACCATTCTGAGAAAGTTGAAATGAAACCAATAACAGCAATACTAATTTCTAACATAAACACAAGGCGATAATCACGACGACGACGACGATGACGACGACGATGATGATGATGATGGTGATGATGATTACGATGATGAACATAGCTGTGGTGGTAGCCGTGGCAATGCTTATGCAAATGATAAATCTGTTAATGTGAGGGGTGAATCATTTTCTGCATGTGTGTGTGAGAGAGAGAGTGTGTGTGTGTGTGTGTGTGTGTGTGTGTGTGTGTGTGTGTGTGTGTGTGTGCGTGCATGCGAATGTGAGGATTCATTGTTTTCGAAAATAATCTGTTTGCTGGTATCGTAACCATTGTTTTAGCTTGCGAATTTGTTGTTGTTGTTGTTGCTGCTGATGATGATAACTGTCAGATATATCTTTTAACCGAATCCTATTAATTAGCATTTTTATTACAGTTGATTGGTACGTGTGTAACAACGATGAGAAGAAGAAGAAGAAGAAGAAGAAGAAGAAGAAGAAGAAGAAGAAGAAGAACAAGAACAAGAAGAAGAACAAGAAGAACAAGAAGAAGAAGAAGAAGAAAAAGGAGGAGGAGGAGGAGGAGGAGGAAGAGGAGGAGGAGGGGGAGAGAGGATCAGAGGAGTAGGACAAAGGAGGAATATAGAGATGACGATAGTACGATGTCGATGGTGGTAGAGAGGGTGGTAGCGGGCGGGGTGGGGGTGGGGATCACGCTAATGATGATGTCGATGGTGAATGTGCCGAACGGACGTGGTGTTATTGCTGTTGTTGTTGATGTTATTGTTGGCTGTAGTAGTAGTAACAGTAGTAGTAGTAGTAGTAGTAGTAGTAAAGGTGAATATTTTGTTACAAGTGATGGTGGCGTCTATGATGCTAGAGTTTATGTTAATTAGCAATAATGGTGAACATGCTAATGTTGTTATTGATGTTGTTCTTGCAGCTGTTGTTGTTGTTGTTGGTGGTGGTGGTGGTGGTGGTGATGGTAATTCGAGAACGCGACAGCAGGGAGATGAATATGGCAGTGGTGGTTTTGATGATTATTGTCCATGCAAATGATGGTGATGATGCTGGCAGTGTTGTTGTTGTTGTCGTTGGTGGTGGTGGTGGTGGTGGTGGTGGTGTGGTGGTGGTGGTGATGGTTGTGGTGGTGGTGGTGGTGGTGGTGGTGGTGGTAGTGATGGTGGTGGTGGTGGTGGTGGTGGTGGTGGTGGTGGTTGTGGTTGTGGTTGTGGTGGTGGTGGTTGCGATGGTGGTGGTGACTGTTCTATGTGTGTACATGTATGTGTGTGTGTGTATGTGTGTGTGTGTGTATGTGTGTGTGTGTGTGCGTGCACGAAGTAAGATTCCTTGGTTTTTGATAATAATCTTTTGCTGTACAGACCTGCTCCTATTATTATTATTATTATTCTTTACTCTTTACTCTTTTACTTGTTTCAGTCATTTGACTGCGGCCATGCTGGAGCACCGCCTTTAGTCGAGCAGATCGACCCCACGAATTATTCTTTGTAAGCCTAGTACTTATTCTATCGGTCTCTTTTGCCGAACCGCTAAGTTAAGGGGACGTAAACACACCAGCATCGGTTGTCAAGCGATGTTGGTGGGGGGGGGCAAACACAGACACACAAGCATATACACATGCATATAATATACACATATATACGACGGGCCTCTTTCAGTTTCCATCAACCAAATCAACTCGCAAGGCTTTGGTCGGCCCGAGGCTATAGTAGAAGACACTTGCCCAAGGTGCCACGCAGTGGAAATGAACCCGGAACCGTATGGTTGGTAAGCAAGCTACTTACCACACAGCCACTCCTGCGTCCATGCTATTGTTATCGTTATCGTTATTCTTCTGGTTTATAGTTGCCATTCTTGTTGTTATTGCCATCGTTGATGCTGCTGCTGTTAAAGAAAATGAGAATGCTAGTAATAAAGATAATAGCAATGATGATTGTAGTAGTAATAGATGAATCGTTCGCACGCCGAGCAAAAGGCACACCGTGCAAATTTCCACCGCAGTAGACTTTACCTTTCATTCTTTTGAAGTCGATGAAATAAGTACCAGTGGCAGACTGGGTTTGTTGTAATCGACTTAGCCCCTGCCCACCAAAATTCAGGTCTTGTACCTACAGCAGAAAGGATTATTGTTCTTGTTGTTGTTGTTGTTGTTGAGTGAGAGCGCAGTGCATGCCATCAAAGTGATACTGGAGTAAAATATACGAAGCCCGGTATACCCATCATGACTATCCATCTGATAAAGATACACCAAGTACATGAATCACAACCATATTTGCTTGACATGGTGATCTCATATCAAGATAAACAGCCCATGACCTTGCAAGTGGGGTCCAGTTAGAATTTTCTTCAGGTTGAGTAGCCGCTCAAACGGTCCCTGAATAAGGGTTGTTTAAGGATGTTGAAAAAACCACCCATGTCTCCAGAGGTGAATTATTCAAACCCCAAAGAATCCCTCTCAACACATGGCTATGATCCTCCCCCACTATTTCTGCTCGTGATCAGAGATGCACATATCGTCAGCCACTAAGGGACATGCTCAACTGGTCAAGGTCAAACAACTGACAAGCAAATCTGTGGTATTGAGCAGAATATTTGCTGTAGCCCATATTTTATACCAAGACAAAACAATGTACATGATAACGCTTCCAATCAGTTAAGATCAGAAGCCATGAGAGCCACTGCCTGGTACTGCATCAGGGCATTGATGCTCCCCCACTACTTCTGCTCGTGATCAGAGATGCACATATCGTCAGCCACTAAGGGACATGCTCAACTGGTCATGGTCAAACAACTGACAAGCAAATCTGTGGTATTGAGCAGAATATTTGCTGTAGCCCATCTTTTATACTATTATTATTATTATATTATTATTATTATTATTATTATTATTATTATTATTATTATTATTATTATTATTATCATCATCTTTAATTTTTTATTATTATTGTTATTATTATGATTTGGACGGTGAGCTGGTGTTAGAATCGTTAGCATACCGGGCGAAATGTTTAGCGGTATTTTGCCTGTCGCTATGTTTTGAGTTCAAATTCTACCGATGTCGTATTTGCCTTTCATCCTTTCGGGATCAGTAAAATAAGTACCAGTTGAACACTGGGATCAATGTGTTCGACTCACCCCTTCCACAAAATTGCTGCCCTTGTGGCATAATTTGAAGCTATTATTATTCTTATTATTATTATTATTATTTATTATTATTATTATTATTATTATTATTATTATTATTATTATTATTATTATTATTATTATCATCATCTTTAATTTTTTATTATTATTGTTATTATTATGATTTGGACGGTGAGCTGGTGTTAGAATCGTTAGCATACCGGGCGAAATGTTTAGCGGTATTTTGCCTGTCGCTATGTTTTGAGTTCAAATTCTACCGATGTCGTATTTGCCTTTCATCCTTTCGGGATCAGTAAAATAAGTACCAGTTGAACACTGGGATCAATGTGTTCGACTCACCCCTTCCACAAAATTGCTGCCCTTGTGGCATAATTTGAAGCTATTATTATTATTATTATTATTATTATTATTATTATTATTATTATTATTAATATTGTTACTTATATTTGGTTGTTATCCTGCTTTTGTACACGGACAAAACTTTCGTCCTGTGTTTTGTCCCTTTATGTTTCAATTGATTTTTGTTAGCCCTTGTGGCCAATAAACGAATTAATTATTATTATTATTATATTATTATTATTATTATTATCATCTTCATCATCATCATCCTCATCATCACCACCACCATCATCATCATCATCATCATCATCATCATCTTTATTATTATTATTATTGGCAGTCAGCTGGCAAAATCGTTACCGCACCAGGTGAAATGATTAGCAGCATTTCTTCCTGATTTACTTTCTGAGTTCAAATTCCGCCAAAGGTCAATTTTTGTGTTTCATTTTTTTCGGGGTTGATAAAATAAGTACCAGTCATGTACTGGGGTCGATGCAATTGACTTCCTCTCCCTCAAAAACAATTGGCTCTGTGCCAAAAATTGAAACCATTTCTGATATTTACCGGTTCTTTACGTTCTACGTTCAGACCTTACCAGATTCAAGCTTTATCTTTCATTCTTCTGGGTTCCATAGAATAAAATAGCAATCAAATAATGGAGTCAATATAATCAACTACACCTCTCCTAATAAATATTACTGGCCTTGAGCCTTAATTAAATACAAATATGATTATTGTTGTTGCGGCTGTTACTGATCCTGCTGTTATTGCTGTTGTTGGCTGGCAGATATAGCTTTAGCTGAAGCTATTAATTAGCATTTTTATTACGGAGATAAAGATATTTGCACAATGATGATGAGGTGGGGGAGCGAGGGGAGCGAAAGAGAAAAAAAAAGATGAGGAGGTGGTGGAGGAGGGAGAGAAGGGGAGAGGAGGTGGAGGAAGCGACGACGATGATGAGAATGATGGTGGTGGCGGTGGTGGTGGTGGTGGTGGTGGTGGTAGTGATGGTGGTGTTGGTGGTGCTGGTGGTTGTGGTGGTGGTGGTTGTTGTTGTTGTTGTTGTTGTTGTTGTGGTGGTGGTGGTGGTGGTGGAGGTGATGACAACGACTACGTTGGCGATTTTGATGGTGGGTGGAGTTTTGTGATAAAAGTGATGATGGTAAAGGTAGTGGTGGTGGTAGTGGCGGTGGTGGTGATGGTGATGGTGGTGCTGGTGGTGCTGGTGGTGGTGTTGGTGGTGGTGGTGGTGGTGGTGATTTGATGGCAGTCTTTTGTTTTCATTTCTGCAATTGTGATCCTTTTTATCGTGGTCATCGTCATAGTTGATGTTGTTGTTGCTGTTGTTGTTGTTAAGATGATGATGATGATGATGATGATGATGATGATGATGATGCTATTTTCGTGGTCATGGAGGCGGAGTTAATAGATTGATAATCTGTGTCTAATTCATTTAATAAAAAAAAACATCATATCTATAATAGCAAAATCCCTATTCTATACCGCTAAATTAGAAGTAAAATACAGAATGAAAGGAGGAAAAAAATGAAATTTTAAAAGAAAAAAATAATGTCCTTAGTTACTTGCATCAAAGACAGCGTACAGACGCACAGATGGTCATATCGATAAATTAATGGAATACTGGTCGAAGGGTCACTGCTATGGATGCTGTTGTTGGAGTTAACCAATCAAAAGACCAAGAGAGAAAACTCAACGTCATATTATTGCTACTAGAAGCAAGTGGAACAAGAGCCTGTTGAAATGCATCAGGGCTGAGCAAAATACTGAAATTTTAATTTTACAAATTCTTCGATAAATTATTATTTTTTGTATTTCGGGAAGGTCACTTTTTTATTTGCCAAATAAACACACACGCACTATAGATTTGTTCTTCACTCGTTTATTACTATTCTTATTCTAACTCATGTTAATTGTCCGGAAATCTTTCGTCACACATCTGTGACCTCTTCAGTAACACTTTTCGTCTTTGTGTGTGTTCTTGCTCCACTTGTTTCATTCTTCTCTTCTATGATGTGTATCCTTTTGTGCGCATGCGTTTGCGTCCGTGTTTGTGCATGTGTGTGTATGTGTGTGTGTGTGCTTGTGTGTGTCATTGTTCTTAGTAGCACGATAACCTTCACCTCAGTCCCATCCTCGCCTCACCCCCCTACGTTGTCGCTGCTGTCCCAGGACCCCAAAATTTGGTACAGTTCCTGTATCTGTCTGTGTTTGTGTGTTCGCACACGGTGCTGTCATCGTGGTAGTAGTTGTTGCTGTTATTGCCATCGTTGTCACCGCCGCTGCTGCTGTCGTTGTTAGTCGTGTTGTTGATACTGTTGCGGCCGTCTGCGAAGTTATTGTGTGAGTATATTAGTTCGCTTCTTATGTTGTTTGTATCCATGCCTTTTATATAGATTATTTTTTCATTTTTTAATCTATCTCTTTTTCTTATATTTATCACGGGTATGTAACATATTTATTGATTATATTATTAATCTATCTCTATTTCTTATACGTATCACAGGTATGTGCATGTCTTCTGTGTGTGTATCACCCTGTTTGCGTCTGTGTTTTATTTTATTTTTTCAGGTCTAAGCCAACTAGAAAAACGCAAACGCATGTTACTACAGGAGGTAAAATACATCGCCTCACCAACAGAGAGAACAACCTTAATGGACATCATACACGAAGAAAGCATTTATGTCAGACGCAAATGCGATAAATACTTCAACGAAAAATCCACATGCACGAGGTATAAACAACAGTTTACATCCAGGTGATGCAACCCCACATCACCGATATGAGGGAAACAACGATACGAGAGTATGATGATGTAGTTAAACATCCTAGAGGCAAAAAAGTGCACGGCCAACAACTTCCGGGTCACTAATAACGACATCCCGGCACTATATGGACTGCGCAAGGACCATAAGATGGACAGTGACCCAGTGATAAGACCACCAACGAAACCAGTCTGTGGAGCCAATGTTGCCAACACCTACCGGATCTCCTGCTTCCTCTCTATGATCATACGCCCTCTGATAAAATTGTCCCTAGGAGTGTATGATAGCATGGTGAACCTCCTCAGAAGAATGAGTGCAACCACGCCAGCGACCTGGCGGGATGCATAATAGGCAGTATCGACGTAGCATTCCTATACCCGTCCATTGATGTTGATTTTGCTATGGAGAAATGTGTCGAAGTAATCAGCGAGAGCGATGTGGAGTTTTGTAGTGTTGACACAGAAGAACTAGGCCTCCTCCTGAGACTGACATGCAACAATGATTACTTATATAAACATGACTTTAGTTGTTCTATACGAGGTAGACCCCCACTACCATAACTTCTATGGCCAATAAGACCCCTAAAGAGAAGTAGAAGGGGTGGACCAGAGCTATACGGACCCCCGTAATCAATGATCAGGTTTAAAAGATGGTCGCACATGCGGTGGGTGCGAGTACCAAGACCACACTCAAGGGCCATATATTTAAGTTTAATAAAAAGATATACGCCCAAGAGGAAGGTGCAGCCATCGGTGTCAGTAGCGCTGGCGATGTGGCTAACCTATTTATGGTATCATGGGATAGGATACTCAAAGAGAATTTAGAAGAGAACTCCATAAAGCTAACCATGTACTCCCCTATGTGGATGATATCAGCATAGTAGCCAAAGCCCCAAGACAATGTTGATGATCTAGAGGCTAACACTATGGAGAGCATCCAGCAAATAGCTAACTCCATCCACCAGAATATAGAAATAATGATAGACCACCATTGTAAGCACTCAAACTATAGGTTACTCGTTTTAGACCCAGAACTCTGGCTAGAAACGAAGATGGTAAGATCAGATCATTCACTCTCATTATGCCAAACACATGGCCTCTAAGTATCTTGTTCACAAGAACACAGCTATTGCGGACAACGCCAAGTTCAACATTCTTATAGCTGAGAGTGATGAGGAATGTGTCTCGCATGTGCGACCCTACAGAATTGGGAAGACACTTACGACACTTCATCTATCACATGCAGTTCTCTAGCTACAATCAAAGTGACAGGACTAGAGTGTGCAAATGAGCCAGGACTAAGTACAAAGCCATCACAGAGAGTGATGCTAAAGTGATCTGCTTCCTGTACAGGAGTAAATCCTGGAACAGCTCTGAAAGGACCAAAAATAAGATAAGTTAGGGGCAAGTCTTGATATGACAACAAAAAATACTAGCGCGTCATGTTCGTCGGTGCTACTCCTGACGGCAAACTAGCATACCATTTTAGAAAAACATTTAGTCAGGCTAATCTACGGATTAAAGTAGTAAAAATGCCTGGTGCCCCTATAAAATCCCTGATCCGTAGAACCTATCCCTTTGATAAGTCCCCATGTACGGAGAACAATTGCGTTGTATGTAGGATGAACCCACGGGTTAACTGTAAGGTTAAGAATATAGTGTATAGCTTACAATGTACTGAGGGACGGTGCAGACACATCATAACTACTTACATTGGAGAGACTGCACGCAGTATAGAGGGGAGTATAGGTGAACACTGGCGAGAACTCAAAGAAGAGAAAGGCTCGTCAGTGCTCTCCCAACATGCTCAAGCAGAATATGGAGGCTCGATTAATAGCATAGAGGTTAAAGTAATATCGACGCATAGAACTGACACGAAGCTTAGAGAGATCACAGAGGCTACACATATAGCAGTAGACAGACCGAGCTTCAATAGAAAACACGAATGGAACAACACCCACCACCACACAACACAGCATGATTAAAGACAGAAGGGAAGAGAAGAGAGAGGGAAAAAATAATAATAAATAAAACACAGATATAAACAGGGTAATACACACAATGCACATACCTCTGATTCATATAAGAAATAGAGATAGATAAGTAAAAATAAATAAATAAAAATAAATATATTTGTCACATACCCGTGATAAATATTAGAAATAGAGATAGATAAAAAATAAATAAATAAATTTATATAAAGGGCATGGATACAAAGAACAGAAGCGAACCCATATACACACACAAACACACACAAAATAACTTCACAGACGACCGCAACAGTATCAACAGCAAGACTAACAACGACAACAGCAACAGCAGTGACAACGATGGCAATAACAGCAACAACTACTACCACGATGACGTCACCGTGGGCGAACACACAAACACAGACAGATACAGGAACTGTACCAAATTTTGGGGTCCTAGGACAGCAGCAGCGACAACGGGATTAACGAATATCTCAGAAATATTTTCTCACAGTTATGAGCTGGTTTCAACCATCTTCTCATTTCCTTTTAGAAGTATGGCTGCCTTTCCATATTGACACGACGTGGTTTATATAACAGGTTAATTCTGTAACTGATTTGTTTATATAGAGAGCTTCCAATATCCACGAGCGTGGTAAACTATCAGTTGCTTTTCGGTAATCAATCCAAGTCAGGCTAAAATTCGTTTTCCTTGTTTTATTACCTTCTATAATAGCAACAGTTGCCGGTGAATGAGCAACCTTATGTAGAGTATGAATTTGTCTCTTGATTAATGTTTTTGTTCTATTTTATTCCTTCCGCAAGTCTGATCATGTATAGCTACTGTCGAATATGTTCTAGCATTGATTAACTCACCATATTGTATATCCAATATTATATTATCCAGTGTTGCCTTCTGTTTTCTTTTAAGGCAGTAGGTTATGAATTGAAAGGAGGTTTGTCTGTTTCTTTTGGGTGGTCGATCCCCGTAACTAAGCGGTTCGGCAAAAGAGACCGATAGAATAAGTACTAGGCTTACAAAGAATAAGTCTTGGGGTTGATTTGATCGACTAAAGGTGGTGCTCCAGTATGGTCACAGTCAAATGACTGAAACAAGTAAAAGAGAGTAAAAGATATATATATATATATATATATATATATATATATATATATATATATCAAACAAGGACTACATTGTTCACTACGTTATTTAATACTGTGGGTGTAATTTGCGGGAGATTTGGTTGAATCTTTCTAGCAGGTCCACTGATTACATAGAGGTTTCCTATAAAATTGACGATGCATATGAAACGACATGATATATCATTAATAGTTTTAGGTATTATATAAACAGCGTAAATATTTAATATCAGCATAAGATTCATTGAATAAGTAAACAATGTACAAAACGAAATTTGACACCATAGTTTATTAATTCTTTTCTGTAACGTGTGATTTTAATAAACAATGAGTTGATACAGAATGTTAGAAGACAACAGTATCAAATAGACGCAGTATATCATTTAGAGATTAACTTTAGGTGTAAAACAGGCTTAAATACCCAATACTAGTAAGCAAAACGCCTCTACTTAATAGAAACATATGATTAAAACCACAATACTATCTAATGACAGTAGAATGAGTCGCACGCTTTTATCTAAGAGCTTGAATGATAGAAACTAGTAGAATTTAATAGTAGATTAAAAGTTTCATAAAAATATAGAATATATTTAATGTAGTGAAGAAAATATTATTACAGACATTAATGTCATGACCCAGATGGTATCAATGCGTAATTCTTGCATAATGACCATGTATAAGATAAATACTGAATAACCATAAACAGTGAATATCTTAAAGCTATGATTATCCGTCATAAATATTTTGATGAAAGGTACATTGTAATAGAAAATTTGTTCCTTCAAAATTAATACACTACCGACGGCAAATTTTTCAGGCAGGGTGAAATGCTACACAAAAAAGTTCGAACCAGATTCAAAACAACTTAATCAGGTCTTCGGTCCGGCAACACGCTGGTCAGCTTATACTAAACTCCTCTTGTGGCAAGTTGCAAATGCATTGCTAATGCGTGCTTCCTGTTACTCCTGATATCCCTTCAATATGATTCCACCACCACTAATTTCGAGATATCTGGCAGCATGGGGCTAAAGTTGTCTATATGCGGTTAATTTGTGCCTCAGAAGAATGTCCATCAACACATCTAACTTTCCCAGCAGCGACTGAAGATCCAAAAGGCAGACCTTTGACAGGTGAACGGCCTTTTGTATGCCGTAGCATTTACTCGGGACAGAAACTGGTTGCACTTGCTTTTGTTTTATCTAAATTGTTCAGATCTTCCAATGAAGGCAGATTTGTTACGCACTCTCTCTATGGTGGATTGCATGAGGAATGTTCTGTTCTGGCGACATCTGCTAGGAAGTGCACAGGTTTGTGTAGCTGTGTCAGCTACACAAGAATTAAGAATTTGGCACTGTGATCAGTCAGTACCAAATTCTTAATCAAAATCTTTATCTTTGCATTCAGAAGTATTATGGGTCTGCAATTATCAATTTTCTCGTTAAATTCGGTAAGTCTTCCGCTGTTTGCATCTTTGTTCAGCAATTCCATCAACACCTAAGAACTCGGCTGCTAGTTTCGATATACGACTACCAAGACGGAAGTGAGCAGGTGTAAAATGTATGTATAGAACTTGTGGGGAGCAGATTATACAAACCCAGTACTTTGCTTCTCACACGGCCATTCAGTGCCAATTGTATATTAGCTACCATTGCCGGTTTTTATCTTTGCTTTCTTTACTGATAAGTTCTTTGCAACACTACCTTCCCGGGCAAAAGTAGCAGCAGACTGTCGTTGGATGCAACAAACAATAACAATTATAATTCTTTCTACTATAGACACAAGGCCTGAAATTTTGAGTGTAGGGGGTAGTTGATTACCTTGACCCCCGTACTCAACAGGTAATTATTTCATCGACCCCAGCAGGCAAATTCAACCTCGGCGTAATTAGAACTGCTAAGAGTGATGAGAATTATATTATACACATACGCACACACACACACATAGATACATACATACATACATACATACACACATAAATACATACATACATACATACATACATACATACATACATACATACATATACATATGTTACTCACACAGACACAGATATACAAACACGCTGGTAAAAAGGGATAAGTATCCCTCTGTTGTACATTCATTAATGCTATATCGCCTGAAGAAATGAATCCATGAAGATGATCGACCCGATACAACGGTCTGCACTATAATCATCCCAGAAATACGGACTACGGTCATAAGAGACATGTGATTTGTGGAAACGCGTGTAGCGATGCATTAAATGTTTATAAATTCCATCCAAGGATTATTGATATTATTATATTTATCAAAACAACTGGTTCACCAGTCAGCATCATTAGACTGTGGCAGGCATAATGGAATAGGAGCTTTATTTGCATATTGAAAGTGTTTCCCTTAAACAAATTTAAGATATATATATATATATATATACACCCACATGAACTTTGAATTAGCTATGTAGATCTGTGTGTATATTCAAAGCGAATATGTGTGCATGTATGTGTGTGTGTACATGTGGGAGTGTATTTGCGTGTAAGCGTACTTGCTTTAATGCATAATTGTACCCACTTGTGAATGACTTTTAACCTATCTGCGCACCAAATTATCATTACAAATTTGTTTTACAACAATAAGATTTCGTATATTCCTTCAAGTATAGGATTTTACTTTCCGCTATGAATTAGAAAAATCATGAAAATAAGCAGGAAATGAGAAAGTCAGGACAGACAGATAGAGACAGAGTGTGTATGAATGTTAGATTGCTCTGTTTTCTTTTATGATTTGCTTTACAGAAAAGATAACTTGCAGCAAACAAGGCCGAGAAACCTTAGTAAAAATTAAATGAAGTATTGAAATGAATAGAATGGTGTGATTAATATGCACGCGGTTGTATTTATACACATATACTCACAAGAGCACACAGACAGATAAATGGATAGATAGATAGATAGATAGATAGATAGATAGATAGATAGATAGATAGATAGATAGATAGATAGATATGTTTCTTTATTAGCCACACAGGGCTGCACACAGATAGAACAATTACAAGGTAGAGCTTTTCTTTTGAAGGTATTAAAAAAAAAAAAAAAAAAAAAAGGAAGGGGGAGGTTCGATCAAAAGGGATCGTAAAAGGAGAGAAAGAGAACAAAAATAAGGGGGGTTAAAAAAAAAAAAAAAAAAAGTGGGGGGGAGAGAAAAAAAAAAATGATCAATAGGGATCGTTATCACAGAAATGTCAATATGAAGTGTAAAGGGGAGGACAGGTGAGGTTTACCCGTGGAAAGAAAAGCCTGCGGAAAAGACCACGGTAACCTCGGTCAATGAAGTCACATTTTATATTTCTTTTTTTTTTTTTAGATAGATAGATAGATAATAGATAGATGATAGATAGATAGATGATAGATAGAATAGATAGATAGATAGATAGATAGATAGATAAACGACTGAGAAATAGATAGACAGGTAAACAGACTGAGAAATAGATAGATAGATAGATAGATGATAGATAGATATAGATAGATAGATAGATAGATAGATAGATAGATAGATAGATAGATAGATAGATAGATATGTTTCTTTATTAGCCACACAGGGCTGCACACAGATAGAACAATTACAAGGTAGAGCTTTTCTTTTGAAGGTATTAAAAAAAAAAAAAAAAAAAAAAGGAAGGGGGAGTTCGATCAAAAGGGATCGTAAAAGGAGAGAAAGAGAACAAAAATAAGGGGGGTTAAAAAAAAAAAAAAAAAAAAGTGGGGGGGAGAGGAAAAAAAATGATCAATAGGGATCGTTATCACAGAAATGTCAATATGAAGTGTAAAGGGGAGGACAGGTGAGGTTTACCCGTGGAAAGAAAAGCCTGCGGAAAAGACCACGGTAACCTCGGTCAATGAAGTCACTAGATAGATAGATAGATAGATAGATAGATAGATAGATAGATAGATAGATAGATAGATAGATAGATAGATAGATAGATATATAGATAAACAGACTGAGAATAGATAGACAGGTAAACAGACTGAGAATAGATAGATAGATAGATAGATAGATAGATAGATAGATAGATAGATAGATAGATAGATAGATATAGATAGAGATAGATAGATAGATAGATAGATATATAGATAGATAGATAGTAGATAGATAGATAGATATAGATAAACAGACTGAGAATAGATAGACAGGTAAACAGACTGAGAAATAGATAGATAGATAGATAGATAGATAGATAGATAGATAGATAGATAGATAGATAGATAGATAGATAGATAGATAGATAGATAGATAAACAGACTGAGAAATAGATAGACAGGTAAACAGACTGAGAAATAGATAGATAGATAGATAGATAGATAGATATGTTTCTTTATTAGCCACACAGGGCTGCACACAGATAGAACAAATTACAAGGTAGAGCTTTTCTTTTGAAGGTTTAAAAAAAAAAAAAAAAAAAAGGAAGGGGGAGTTTCGATCAAAAGGGATCGTAAAAGGAGAGAAAGAGGACAAAAAAAAGGGGGGGGTTAAAAAAAAAGGGGGGAGAGGAAAAAAAAATTGATCAATAGGGATCGTTATCACAGAAATGTCAATATGAAGTGTAAAGGGGAGGACAGGTGAGGTTTACCCGTGGAAAGAAAAGCCTACGGAAAAGACCACGGTAACCTCGGTCAATGAAGTCACATTTTATATTTCTTTTTTTTTTTTTTTTTTTTTTTTGCAAATAAGCAACTCTCTGTTTTCGATTTCTGGGTTCATAGGACTATGCTCAAGGTGGCTTCGTCATTCATACGTGCCATTCTTGCTACATTCACCCATCTTTTTTTAAAACATTCGCTAGACAAAACTTGCCTCTCTACTCTCACTTTCCTTTTCAAGTGGTACTTGAAGAAGTTGATGAGAGATTGACCAGAGAGGAAAGTGTTTGTCTCCAATCCTTTCAGACGCGTCCACCAGATACATTCTTTCGCCATAGCCACAAGGATGATGAAAATAGCTCTTCCTTCCCGTTTGAAGGAAGGAGGCGTGACAATATTGACGATAGACTCAGCTGATAAACCGACTCGTCCCACACGTGACAGCAGTTGTTCGACATAAGCCCACAGGTCGGAAATTGTTGGACACTGAACGAGTGCGTGCAGAACGGTTTCGTCGCTCTCTGACCGCATCTCGGGCAGGTCGGCCCCGTGTTTCTCGAGCCGTGTCTGTAGAGCTTATCCCGAACGGGTAGCGCTTCTCGGTAGCACTGCCAGGCCAGGGATCTCTGGAAGTTGTCCATGGGCCCTGGCCCGAAAGTCGTCCCGAACAGGCGGGTCAGGTACTCCTCGTCGACGTCCAGGTTCGCCCGAGCGTCGTCGTACCTCCCCTCCACTAAACCCCAATAGAATGCTTTGGTTGTGTTGAAGTCACTTAAGGTCGACCCAGGACGGCAGAGTTGCTTGAGAGCAACGCGACACTCGCGGTGCCATTCGCCCTTCCTCGGCCTCTTTTTGATCCACGACTGCAGTTCGGTCATGGAGACGAGCTGCGGGAAAGCGTGCCTCACAAACGGCGACCACACCTGTTCACCGTCGTCTACATAGAGCCAGAGATGTCGCAGTTAGATAGATAGATAGATAGATAGATAGATAGATAGATAGATAGATAGATAGATAGATAGATAGATAGATAGATAGATAGATAGATAGATATGTTTCTTTATTAGCCACACAGGGCTGCACACAGTTAGAACAAATTACAAGGTAGAGCTTTTCTTTTGAAGGTTTAAAAAAAAAAAAGGAAGGGGGAGTTTCGATCAAAAGGGATCGTAAAAGGAGAGAAAGAGGACAAAAAAAAGGGGGTTAAAAAAAAAGGGGGAAAGGAAAAAAAATTGATCAATAGGGATCGTTATCACAGAAATGTCAATATGAAGTGTAAAGGGGAGGACAGGTGAGGTTTACCCGTGGAAAGAAAAGCCTACGGAAAAGACCACGGTAACCTCGGTCAATGGAGTCACATGTTATATTTCTTTTTTTTTTTTTTGCGAATAAGCAACTCTCTGTTTTCAATTTCTGGGTTCATAGGATCATGCTCAAAGTGGCTTCGTCATTCATACGTGCCATTCTTGCTACATTCACCCATCTTTTTTTAAAACATTCGCTAGACAAAACTTGCCTCTCTACTCTCACTTTCTTTTTCAAGTGGTACTTGAAGAAGTTGATGAGAGATTGACCAGAGAGGAAAGTGTTTGTCTCCAATCCTTTCAGACGCGTCCACCAGATACATTCTTTCGCCATAGCCACAAGGATGATGAAAATAGCTCTTCCTTCCCGTTTGAAGGAGGGAGGCGTGACAATATTGACGATAGACTCAGCTGATAAACCGACTCGTCCCACACGTGATAGCAGTTGTTCGACATAAGCCCACAGGTCGGAAATTGTTGGACACTGCACGAGTGCGTGCAGAACGGTTTCGTCGCTCTGACCGCATCTCGGGCAGGTCGGCCCCGTGTTTCTCGAGCCGTGTCTGTAGAGCTTATCCCGAACGGGTAGCGCTTCTCGGTAGCACTGCCAGGCCAGGGATCTCTGGAAGTTGTCCATGGGCCCTGGCCCGAAAGTCGTCCTGAACAGGCGGGTCAGGTACTCCTCGTCGACGTCCAGGTTCGCCCCGAGCTCGTCGTCGTACCTCCCCTCCACTAAACCCCTATAGAATGCTTTGGTTGTGTTGAAGTCACTCAAGGTCGACCCAGGACGGCAGAGTTGCTTGAGAGCAACGTGACACTCGCGGTGCCATTCGCCCTTCTTCGGCCTCTTTTTGATCCACGACTGCAGTTCGGTCATGGAGACGAGCTGCGGGAAAGCGTGCCTCACAAACGGCGACCACACCTGTTCACCGTCGTCTACATAGAGCCAGAGATGTCGCAGTCTCAGCGCATGTCTGCGCATCATCAACCACGCCATGCCCAGCCCTCCTTTTAACGGGTGTTGACAGCAAATGGATCGCCTGACCATCGGGACGCATCCTTTCCACAAGAAGCGAAAGAGAATGCGTTGTAGTTTGGTGATGGTAGGGTCGGGACAAGGTACGACGGTCAGGCGGTAGTAGATGACGGACGCGATGTACGTGTTCGCCACCTCCGCCCGACCTTTTAGGGACAGTTTCCTCTCGGCCCATTGCCGGGCGAGAGTGACCACCCTACTCGTTATCTCGTTCCAGTTCTTCTCCACTTGGAGGTCCGGACCAAACCAGACCCCGAGCAACTCAACCGGGCCGTCGGTCCAGCGTCCCACGACGGAGGCGCTGGTGGACGGCATGGGCTTGCTTCTCCAGGTGCCTAGTCGCAAGCCCACTGACTTTTCCCGGTTGATTTTCGCTCCTGTCACCGCTTCGTAGTTTTTCAGTGTCTCGCCGACCTGCTCGATGTGCTCGTGGCTAGACACTATGACGGTGACGTCGTCCGCGTATGCAGACACGTTCGTCCCGCATCCCAGTTCTCGCGGGATGCCTCTCAAGGTTGCCAGCTTCCGCAATAATGGCTCGAGAGTCAATACGTATAGAAGCGACGAGAGGGGGCATCCCTGACGGACCGAACGTGCGATGTCGAAGGGTCTCGATAGATGTCCATTCACGCGAATTACCGAACGGATGCCTCTGTACAAAGCGGCTATCCACCCGCGGAAGACGGGACCGAAGCCAGCCGCTCCGAGGACCGCCTCCAAGTATCGATGGTCCACCCTATCGAAAGCTTTCGATTGATCCAAATTGATCAGCGCCCCACCCATGCCAGGTTCGTTAACTACCCTGTCTATGATGTAGCGCATCAGGTGGAGGTTGTCATGGATGGTCCGGCCTGGCACGGCGCATGTTTGCGCTCTGTCGACCAGTTTCTCGATGACAAGCGCCAACCTCTTGGCTAGCACCTTGGCCAAAATTTTCAAGTCTGCATTAAGCAGAGTGATGGGCCTAAAGTTATCTATTACATTTCCCTTGTTTAGATCTTTCTTCAGCAGTGTTACGGCTCCTCGGCTCACAAAACCAGGAATGCTCCCGTTTTGCTGCCAGTTGCAGTACACCGCCGCCAAGAGATCTCCAAACAAGTCTGGCATACAATTGTAAAGCTCGTAGGGTAGACCATCCAACCCGGTGATTTGTCCCTCGAGCATTCTGCCATCGCTTCCTGCACTTCCGCCGCCGTGATGGCACCTTCGCAGCACCCTGCCTTTCTTGTCGAGAGTCGTGGTAGGCTATGTAGGTAGGCACTGAAGTCCACCCTACGTTCTTGCCCTCCACTCGTTCCGAACAGTCGGGCAAAATGCTGCTGAAAGGCCTCACACATTTTACTTGGCTCGAGCAATTCGCGCCCCTGTTCATCTACCAGGGACCGAATGGTGGCTTTGTTGCCCTGTTGCGCCTCTGCCACCCGGGCCTCTCTCGCGGCTCCAACACCTTGTTCCTTAGAGCACGCATCCTAGCTCTGACAGCACATCCTTCGTGTTTGGCGTTGAAGTGTTGGTCGAGGGCCAACCTCGCCGCCAAAACGTCGGATGCGATGCCGCTTCTAATTGCCTCTTCTAGCTTCTTAACTAGCTCACCCTCTACTCTATTTCTATCTATGGCTAGTGCTTTGCTGTACCTAATCGCTTCTGCTTTTACTGCTCTCTTGAGGGCAAACCACCATTTGTTGTTGATGATGGCTCCCGTCAAAGCCCTCTTTACTAGTGTGCTAATCCGGTCTCTGAAAACCTGTCTCGATGGGAAAGACGCGTTTAGTTTCCAGTATCCGGGACCCTGCCTAAGTGTCTTACCTAAGTCTAGCGTACATGTCACAAGTTTGTGATCCGTGTAGCTGACTATGTGGAATTGTGGACATCCTATGCTATCTCTGTCTACTGTCCTACACAGTATCCTATCTAGATACGATCTCGACGACCCGATGCGGTTGCTCCATGTCCACGTTGGCGCATTCGGGTGGTCTAGTCGGAACCTGTCAGACAGTTGAAAGCGTCTGAGCGGGTCTCTGAGGCATTTCCATCCCCGTCTATTCCTATCTCTACCCACGTAGTCTACATGCGTGTCCAAGGTAGCATTCCAATCCCCCACTAAGAGTAAAGGACGAGACGTTCCCAAGAATACTTCTAGACGTTGAAAGAAATCCGCCCGACCTGTTAAGGGCGGTGCGTAGACTGATACGAGTCGAAAAGCGCACCCATTGCTGCCGTCGACATCCAGGACGACCAGTCTACCCTCCGGGTCTACGAATATTGTCCTTACTTTGAGATCCAGACTCTTGTGAAAAAGTACCGCGGTGCCACTACCGCCCATTCTCGGCAGACAGGGGGAAAAAAATGTTGAACTGTCCGCCAAACATGGTCTTTAGGGCCCGCGGATTGTGGAGTCTGGTCTCACTTATGGCTATGATTTCTAACTTATGTGACTTTATGTCATTTAAGAGGTACCCTTGTTTCCAAGGGGACCCCAAGCCACGCGCATTTACACAACCAATCTTGATCATAGTCCTAATGAATTAGAATACAAGTGAAAGGAACAGAGGGTTACTTACTGCTCGAAAGTTTTTGCTTTCCCCTCCTTTGGTTTGTCCTCGAGGAGATCCCAGTACAGTTTCTTTGTGAGATATTTTTGGCATTTACCAACCGCGCTGGGGAAAATGCCTTTGAGTGTGTGGTGCAGACTTTTGGAGATGTGTAATATTTTGATGTGGTCTGGTGGTGGTGTGTATGGGTGATTGTTTGTTTTTATGTCATCTTCTGTTATGTTTGTTTTTGATTGGATGTATTCCATCAAATTTGTGTTTTTGGTGTCTATAGCTTTGAGCATGTTTGCTGTATATATTTTTGTGGTGTTGGTGTGGCTGTTGTTTGCGTTGGGTTTTGAAATGTCTTCGTGAGATGTATTTCCCCCTGCTTTGTTCGTGTTTCTGCTCTTTATTTTCCTTCTTTTTGTAGCTATTTGCCATTCCTCACTGGTTTCGTCTTCCGACGAAATTTCTGAGGAATCAGTAGGGGGTAGGGGTATGTTGTGGGCTTCTATGTATGTCTGTGTAAGTGGTTGTGTTGTTGTTTTCGTTGTTGTTGGTTGTTGAGTGTTTGTGTGTGTTGAGTGCGGTATAAGGGATGGGGGATCAGTTTGTGTGTGTTTTCTTTGTTTTTCTGTTCCTTTGGGTTTTGCTGTTGTTGGTGGTGTTGGTATTTTTTCAGGTGTTGAGTGGTTTTTGGTTGATGACGGATTAGCTTGGTGTGCTTCTCTTGTCGTCTTCTGTGTTGATGGTGGTGTGGGTAGTAGAGCTTTTTTCCCGGAGTGCTTTGGTTGTGGTAGTGGTTGTTGTTGTTGCTCTTGGTGTGCAGTGGTTGGGCACGTCTTTTTCAAGTGTGTTTCGCTTCCACACAAATAGCAGCGTGGTCGCCTGCCCTCTACCACTATATAGAGTTTGTAGCCTCCTGGCAGTTCTATAGCGGTGGGTATCTTCTCTCTTGCTGCTTCATCCAATTGAAGCAGGAATTCGATTGATTTGCCCACATAGTCTTTCTCTCCTAGAACCGCGATTTCAAGGATGTTTGTCTCTGACATTGTCTCTGTCATTTCAAAGCAGATGGCAGAGACCAACCATTGTGTTTCGACTTCAAGTGGTATGTTTTTTATTTGGACTTTCGTGACCCTTTTGTTTAAATAGACTGGTATCATTACCAAGTCGTCCGAATGCAGCTCCAATGTGGAAAAACGTTTTGCTAAACTTTCGTTGAGGAAACGTACTTGGACTGTACCAAATTTGTTTCCCCAACTGATATATTCCTTGGAGTTCCATGCAGGACGAATAGATAGATAGATAGATAGATAGATAGATAGATAGATAGATAGATAGATAGATAGATAAACAGACTGAGAAATAGATAGACAGGTAAACAAACTGAGAAATAGATAGATAGATAGATAGATAAATAGATAGATAGATACATAGATAGATAGATAGATAGATAGATAGATAGATAGATAGATAGATAGATAGATAGATAGATAGATAGATAGATAGATATGTTTCTTTATTAGCCACACAGGGCTGCACACAGATAGAACAAATTACAAGGTAGAGCTTTTCTTTTGAAGGTTTAAAAAAAAAAAAAGGAAGGGGGAATTTCGATCAAAAGGGATCGTAAAAGGAGAGAAAGAGGACAAAAAAACGGAGGGTTAAAAAAAAAGGGGGAGAGGAAAAAAAAAAATTCTTTTTTTTTTTTTTTTGCGAATAAGCAACTCTCTGTTTTCAATTTCTGGGTTCATAGGATCATGCTCAAGGTGGCTTCGTCATTCATACGTGCCATTCTTGCTACATTCACCCATCTTTTTTTAAAACATTCGCTAGACAAAACTTGCCTCTCTACTCTCACTTTCCTTTTCAAGTGGTACTTGTAGAAGTTGATGAGAGATTGACCAGAGAGGAAAGTGTTTGTCTCCAATCCTTTCAGACGCGTCCACCAGATACATTCTTTCGCCATAGCCACAAGGATGAGGAAAATAGCTCTTCCTTCCTGTTTGAAGGAAGGAGGCGTGACAATATTGACGATAGACTCAGCTGATAAACCGACTCGTCCCACACGTGACAGCAGTTGTTCGACATAAGCCCACAGGTCGGAAATTGTTGGACACTGCACGAGTGCGTGCAGAACGGTTTCGTCGCTCTGTCCGCATCTCGGGCAGGTCGGCCCCGTGTTTCTCGAGCCGTGTCTGTAGAGCTTATCCCGAACGGGTAGCGTTTCTCGGTAGCACTGCCAGGCCAGGGATCTCTGGAAGTTGTCCATGAACCCTGGCCCGAAAGTCGTCCTGAACAGGCGGGTCAGGTACTCCTCGTCGACGTCCAGGTTCGCCCCGAGCTCGTCGTCGTACCTCCCCTCCACTAAACCCCTATAGAATGCTTTGGTTGTGTTGAAGTCACTCAAGGTCGGCCCAGGACGGCAGAGTTGCTTGAGAGCAACGCGACACTCGCGGTGCCATTCGCCCTTCTTCGGCCTCTTTTTGATCCACGACTGCAGTTCGGTCATGGAGACGAGCTGCGGGAAAGCGTGCCTCACAAACGGCGACCACACCTGTTCACCGTCGTCTACATAGAGCCAGAGATGTTGCAGTCTCAGCGCGTGTCTGCGCATCATCAACCACGGCATGCCCAGCCCTCCTTTTAACGGGTGTTGACAGCAAATGGATCGCCTGACCATCGGGACGCATCCTTTCCACAAGAAGCGAAAGAGAATGCGTTGTAGTTTGGTGATGGTAGGGTCAGGACAAGGTACGACGGTCAGGCGGTAGTAGATGACGGACGCGATGTACGTGTTCGCCACAGATAGATAGATAGATAGATAGATAGATAGATAGATAGATAGATAGATAGATAGATAGATAGATAGATAGATAGATAGATAGATAGATAGATAAATAAATAGATAGATACGTTTCTTTATTAGCCACACAAGGCTGCAAACAGACAGGACAGATTACAAAGTAGAGCTTTTCAGGAATATTTTCTTTTTTACGAGGAAATAATTCCTTCCAAGTATCTTCGAAGTATATTACCGGCTAATAAACCCAAACATAGAAAATTTTATTCAACATATTCCCCTTTCAGATTCTCATGCGTATTGCAGCGGTTCGTCAGGTTTTCTTAGCCCTGTAAAAGAACTCCGAAGGTTGTGCCGCCAGCCAGGCTTTCACGATAATCTTAAAGCCGGGAACTTTTCAGCACTCCCTCGTATATATGTGTGTGTGTTTGTGTGTGTGTGTGTGTGTGTGTGTGTGTTGTGTGTGTGTGTGTTGTGTGTTTGTGTGTGTGTGTGTATGTGTGTGTGCGTGTAAGTATATATATATATATACATGTTATATATTATATAAAATCCGTTCTGTCTGTCTGTCTGTCTGTCTGTCTGTCTTCTAGGATCTCGGGCATCCTCCATCCGATTGCGCTCAAATTTGATATGTAGATACCGACGGTATCAGGGCGTGTATAAGTCTTGAGAAAATTGCAAAAATCGCTTCCAGGTGAGAATGCGATCGATAAAGCCGTGGGAAGGTGCATTTGTACGCACGAGTACATCAGCTGTTGCGATCGATACTACGCATACGCGAGAAAAATGCACGTGCAGTTTGCGCAAAAAAAGCCGACTGGTTTGAAATAATGCCACAAAATGCAGTATATTTAAGAAACAAAAAAATTAAGATGCAAAAGAGATATTTTCATCAAACTTGGCATGAAGGAAGGAAAGACTATTTGGTCTCTCAAGAATTTTTTTTTTTTGCCTTAACTTCATTTAACAAAACCCAAACTTTTATTGAAATAAAGGCATGCTTAATTATTTTTTAATGAAAAGAAAACACTGATTGCTTTTTATTCAAGGAAGAAAATACTATTTTCTTGCTAATAAATAATTTACCATGTTTGTGTTCTCCCAGTCGACAGCCTTATCATTACTGGTACTTTAAACTCTTCGGTTGCATATTTGTGTGAATAAAATCGTTTTTCTGTAGAATAGAAAAAGTCTATCTTTATTTCTTCTTTTGCTGGTGTCTCAAATTTAGGTTAAATCAGTGTTTCTCAAAGAGGAGGCCTATGGGACGGTCGGACAAGTCGTTTTGAGAAAATTTAAATGTTTAAATGTTTGACAACTCAGCACCGTCCATTGGCCGGGGGCGTTTTGCTCGTGTGTGTGTGTGTGTATATATATATATATATATATATACATACATGCGTATGTGTGTGTGCACGTGCGTCTATATACATATATATATATAGTTGCAATTTATAGAAAAACAAAAGACTAAAGCAGGTGTATGAACAACAAGCAGGTGTGTTAGTTTGACGCTCGAGAAAAATGAAAATCTCTTTTACGTTTCGAACCTAAGCAGAAAGGAATGAGAGAAAATAAACAGAGACAGAGAGAGAAAGGGAAAACAACTGCAGCGGTGTAACATTAGCGAATGATTGGGTAAAAAAGTGGTTGAAATAAAGGGAGATAATAATAAAAAAGAGGTTGAATGGAAGGGAGATATTAAAGTGCTAGTGATCTCAACAAGAAAAGGTGTGCGTAGGTATGAGTGTATGTGAGAATTGTGTGAGTGCGTAACGTATGTGTGTTTTGTGTGTAACAGTTGATGTGTGCTTTTTCACGTGTTATATATATATATATATATATATATATATATATATATATATACATATGCATATCTATCATCTACCTATCTCTCTCTCTCTCTCTCTCTCTCTCCATATATATAGGTATAGATATATATATATATATATATATATATATATATATATATATATATATATATAATATATATATATATATATATATGATGACTGTCCACTTATGACTGAGGAAGATCATCACTGACCACTGCCCATGCAAAATGCGAGCAATCCCGTATATGAGGCAAATTCACCAGCAGCCGGCTTCACTCGCATACGCGTCCGCCGCTTCCCTGCTCATTGCAGCGCCCTCCTACTCGATCGGGTATCGAGGAGTTTATTCGCCGGCAATTGCAAAACCTAAAAGTTTAGGTCCAATAAGATTGCACTGAACCTCACAAACACTCTCCACCCCGATTGACATGATCCAGAGATAAGCCAGAGCAAGACACCTCACAACCACTGGTCTTTCAGCACACTGGACACCAACCTGGAATTTCTGACAGCCTGAGCCGTTGCAAGATAGTTATTGAACCTACACTTGGCTCATCCGTCTTTTGAAAGGGTCTTGTTTCCAGTCCTGCTGGGTTTCTAGCAACTCTCTTAACCAGGTTAGCCTAGTGGGGGTACTGGCTTAGTCGTCGACGACCCGACCATGCACAAGGTTGTACTGAGTTTCAAGTCATCAGTACAGTAACATTCATGAAAGTCCTCACAAGTAGCCTGACGAATATATCTTTATATATATATATATATACTTTCTCTGAAAAAAGTCTACTTTCTCTGGTTCCATAGCATCACTTGAGTGTTCGTAATTTGTTCTGAATATACCAAATGGAATTTCAATCAATATCTTTCCTATATAATAATAATAATGAAATTATTGTATACAGTGCTCATATACATATATATATATATATATATATATATATAGCTAGCTAGTTAGATAGATAGATAGAGAGAGAGAGAGAGAGAGAGAGAGAGAGACAAACAAACAGACAAACAGAGAGACAGACGGATGGACAGATAGATAGATAGAAAGACATACGTATATACGTATATATGCATATACATATACAGATATACACATATACATACACACATGTATACATACACACATGGTGGTTGTCTACTCCTTATGCAGAGTTTGACCACCTCATGTACCTACATCTTTGCCCCATCATGGCATCTGATGTGGCTTTTTAAACCAGACAATGTTCTGAAAAGACATCCACATAGATTGCACCTCTGATTTGGACCACCGAGAGCTGCAGATAAGTTCTGCTCTTTGTAGATCTTAAAATGTGTCTTGAGGCCTCCGTTGGATTTGAAAACCTTCTGGCATACACTGCATTCAAATATGTGCACAGCCCATGCAGAATAGTTGGGGGAGGTTTGTTTTCCATGCATTCGCAGATGAGATTTGAGGCCAGCAAAAGACAGGCATGGTCTATCACAGATAATGCAAACCAAAATGTTCATTGTCATTCAGCTTCTCAATCGTTACATTCTTTCTTAAATCTCTTTTGAGTCTTACTTGTGTTATCCTGGCCTCTTCAAATGCTTTCAGCCCACTCCATACCTTTGTTCGCCATCCAACTCAATTCAAAGCAAGAGTTTCTATATCTTCTGGAACCATTCCCATTGACTTTACAGTACTCCTTATGCCGTCCTTAAACCTTTTTTTAGGTTTACGCCGGTAGCGTTTCCCCTCACCATAAAACAGCTATTTCGGCATACGTTCATCTACCATTCGAACAATACGGCCACACCATCTCAGTTGGTTCCTCAAAATCATAGCTTTAATTGAGGTGATGCTTGCAGATGCAAGGACATCTGTGTTTGGAGGAAAAGAACTCCATTTAATTTTTTAAATGCGATGAAGGCATTTTTGGTGGAATTGCTCTAACAGTTTAAAGTGCCTTCCATAACAAGTCCAAGTTTCACAGGAATACAACAGGGATGGTAAGACAAATGATTTGTAAAGAGCCAGCTTTGTATTCTTATTTATATGTCGCTGGCACCAAAAATGCTTTTGCTGCCCTTTGAATTCACAGCTGTATTTCTGTATCAAGATTTTCATCATTTTGAACAAAGCTTCCAATGTAGACGAACGAATCGGCCACCTCAAGTAACTTTCTCTTAATAAAAGTTTTAGAGGGATTAAAAACAGTACCACACGCAGGTTGATGCATTGCAATTGTTTTTTTTTTTTTCAAGTTGATGGTCACGCCAAAATCATCACAAGCCGAGTCAAGTGCAGATACAAGAGATTACAGACCTGTTTCAGAATGACTGACAAGATCGCAATCGTCAGCGTACAAAAGTTCCCAACGAGTGAAGTAAAAACTTTTGTTTTGAATTTCAGTCTGGTTAGATTAAAAACATTCTCTGTTGTTCGATATTTTATGTAAATACCTTCCTCGGAGTTTTGAAAAGCATGTGACAACACATCAGCAAGATATATTGCAAAGAGGGTGGGTGCATCAAGGTCTCCTTGCTTTACTCCATTTTACACAGCAAACGATTCAGAGAGCCTACCACCAAAAATAATTCTAGCTTTCATATCTTGATGCAAAGCCCTGATCATGTTTACAAATTTTTCTGGGCAACCTATTTTTCTTAGAATTAGCCACAGAGCATTTCGATTAATAGTATCGAATCCGTTGCTCAAATCAACAAAGCAATGGTATAGAGCAAGATTCAGTTCAATGCACTTTCCTTGTAATTGTCTGACAGTAAAGATACAATCATCTGTGCCCCTGGAGGAACGAAAACCACACTGAGACTCAGACACTATATTTGGAACTATAAACGTTCTAACAAAATGTTCTACCCAACGCTTATGAATAGAAGCGGTGTCAGTCAGAAGAAAACGTCCATTTGCTGTTCTCACTAGAGTTATTGAAGATGAATTTGGGCCATATACCTCCTTAACATAAGACTACAATCCCTTGGTATCATTTCTGTCAGCTGCTTCTTGTGCCCCTTTTGCTCTATCATTCCACTATTCTTTTTTATTTTCCTTAGAGCAGTCTGCACTTTCCTTTTCAGCTTTCTGTAAACTTCATTTCAGTTGGGGTTCAAGGACTGAGAAAGAAGTGTATTGCCTAAGTTTTGTTTTTCTAAAAGTAGATCATGAATTTCTGCTGATCTATCTAAGAACCAGTCACTGGACTTATGTGATTGAAATCCCACTGACGAACTTGCAGCCTGAAATACTTTTGTTTTGAAATCTTCCTATAGATTGTTTGGGTCAAGATTGATACCTTCTACAGCATCGTGGAATCTTTGCAAGTTGCTTGATAATTTCAAGTTTGCAACATTTAACTTTTTGGGTATCTTAGGACTAAACTATCGATTTTTAGGCATTATCGAAAAATCTATTTTTCCACGCACTAGATGATTGTCAGACCAGCTCTTTGCCCCTCTCATGGCCCAAACGCTAGAAACGTCTTTCATATCACATTTTCTTATCAGAATATAATCTATGAGATGCCAGTGCTTAGATCTTAGGTGCATCCAGGTGGTTTTATATTTATTTTTCTGCTTAAACAGAGTGTTGGTGACAACCAGATTATTCTCAGTACAAAATATCAAAAGAGCTACTCCATTTTTATTGGATTTTCCAATCCCATGTCGACCTAAAACAGGCCATGAAACATAGTCCTTTCCAACTCTTGCACTGAAATCTCCCAATATGACCAGCTTGTCAGAAATTGGTACTTTCCTCAATAATTGTACTAGATCATCATAAAAATGTCCTACAGTTTCATCAGAATGGGACATTGTTGGTGCATAAATACTGACAATGGTAAGAAACCTACCTTTTGTCAGTTTAATACGGCATGGCATAATCCGCTCAGATATACCACTTAGAAGCTCTGCAATGGAGGATACTAATGCATTCTTGAGAGCAAACTCAACACCAGATTTTCTACGCTGACCCTTAGGTATGCCTCTCCAAAAGATAGTATATCAATAAATACGTTCATTTATTTGACCCTCACCAGAGAGACGAGTTTCAGAGAACGCAACTATATCAAGGGAATATTTCTTAAGCTCACATGCAATAAGTGCAGTACACCTATCTGACCTCTTGTTGAAATGATCATCAAGAAGTGTGTGCACATTCCAACAACCAAAATTCAAAGGATGTTTCTTTTGACTTTTTTCTGAAGGTTATTCGAACACAGCAGCAGGATCACGACCAGGTCCAGTCTGTGATACACTGGGACACCTGCCGAGCCAGACCTGTTCCCCTGACGTTTCCAAACAGTTTTTTTTTTTTTTGCCGTTTACTGAATCTGTTTGAGACATTTTAGAATAAGTTACAAGTGCAAGGTTTCTGCCTGTCAACCGATTCAATGATTTTACCAAGATTCGGAGTACAGGAAGTACATGTGCAGATGAATAATTTTAGTAGGTGTAGCTTGCACTGCACTACCCCAACCTATTGGCCCAAGAAGACTTTCACCGGTGTAACATGGAAATTGATAAAACCAGGAACTTCCAAGGCCTCGGGTTTTATTTCGGAGATTTCCTTCTCCTAGGTAGATTACCGACCAAGGTTAAAGAGCTTCTACCTGCCCATGAGGTAAGCTATCCCATTCCAGATACTAAACCGATACTCAAACATTCTCTAAAGTGATCAAATATCACTCCAGTGTACGACGCGGAGTAGCTCATAAAAAATAAAATATAAAAAGCAAAAGATACACAATAAATATAAATATGTATATAAAAGTAACAATATACATATACATACATACATATATATATATATTATATATATATATATATATATATAATATATATATATCTAATGTAGGATAAAATCTTTTCGAAAAAACATTTTATCAATGGCCAGCATATTAAAAAATACCTTAAAGGTTAAATTTATTTATATATATATTATATATATATATACATAAAAAAAAGGTACGATGTATGAATAAGATTTACATATAGATAATATTGTATAGAGAAAAATAAAAGATATGCAATTAAAAGATATAAAATAATATATATGTATATATATATATATATATATATATATATATATATATATATATATATATAAGTAAAAATATACAAGTAAAAATGTACATATAAGAAAAAATAATAGATAGATAAATAAATATATCGATATATCTTCGGATATTAGGTAGAAAGATAGATAGATAGATAGATAGATAGATAGATAGATAGATAGATAGATAGATAGATAGATAGATAGATAGATAGATAGATAGATAGATAGATAGATAGACAGATAGATGTAACATTACATTTTATTACCTCCCTAAGGAAACGAAGTATTTCTATAATCGATTTCATGTTCTACAATGAGATTCATCTAATATAAAGAAAAAAGATTAATTCTTCACCAATCTATCTAGCGATCATCTGTTGTGTGTGTGCGCGCACCTGTACGTGTCTTGAAAGTCTACAATTTCTTTAGTCCATTTACGCCTGAATACATATTCTCTACCGACTCCTTTCAATGTGATCTGTTGTAATTACCATCGTAAGCACTTTGTGTGTGTGTGTGTGTGTGTGTGTGTGTGTGTGTGTGTGTGTGTGTGTGTGTGTGAGAGAGAGAGAGAGAAGGAGAGTTTGTGTGTAGACGGTGTGCTGGCTGAATTGGTAGTGAAGAGCAACATCCCTTGTGACATTAAAATACGTCTTTTTATGTACAGTTTTCATGTCGCATCGAGCTCGTCCTCGCCTTTTATATTTCTGAGACCAATAAAAGAAAAATGTACCAAATGTACCATTGAACTGTAAAAGCCTAGATCCTGGAGACGTCCAAGCTCTGTAATTGCATGAGACAAAATGCAGGTGGTACGAATATCCATAGGCGTAACTGTGTGGTAAGAAGCTTGCTTCCTAACCACATAGTTCTAGGTTCAGTCCCACTGCGTTGCACCTTGGGCAAGTGTCTTCTTGTGAGAGGATTTGGTGCACAGAAGCTAAAAGAAGCTCGTCGTATATGTGTGTGTGTGTGTTCGTCCCCCACCATCGCATGACAACCAGTGTTGGTGTGTTTATGTCCCCGTATCTTAGCGATTCGGCAAAAGAGACGGATAGAATAAGTACCAGGCTTAGCAAAAAAAAAAATTAGTACTTGGGTTGATTCATTCGACTAAAAATTATTCAAGGCGGTGCCCCAGCATGGTTGCAGTGTGATGACTGAAACAAGTAAGAGAACATACATACATACATATATATATATAAGTATATATATATATGTGTGTGTGTGTATATATATACATACATATACTATATATATATATAATATATATATATATATATATATATATATATATATATATATATATATATATATATATACTCACCATAATAGATCGCTAACCACTACACATTCTTTATTTTCTCTCCTTGTTTCTTTCTGTGTTGCTGTCTGTAGAAGAGTGTAGGCTCGAAACGTTAAAGACTTTTTCATTTCTCGAGCGTTATACTAATACATCTGTTTATTGTCTACACCGCCTGTCTTCGTCTTTTGTTCTTTTTGTGAATTTTCCCCCTATATATATATATAATATATATATATATATGTTTGTATGTATGTATGTATGTATGTATGTATGTATGTATGTATGTATGTATGTATGTATGTATGTATGTATGTATGCATGTATATTGCTGACTCGGTTCATAGGTTGCGGTTATTCGGTTTCCATGTCATAAAAGAAACCGAGATCAAAACAATCTGTCTAAACAGGACGCCAGTCTGTTGCTGGGGGATTGGAGCAACGTGAAATGAATTGATTTGTTCAAGAACACAACAAACTACCCGTCCCCTACTTAAACTGTTGCAAGTCGACGACAGCAATAACATGTGCAATAGTAAGTGGGGCTTCTATAAGGTCATGTTTTGGAAGAAAAAGTCGTAGGTGATGTGGTTTATACGGGACTTGTGTCGCTGACACAATATATTTAACGAGAGGATGAATGAAAACGTGTCGAAAAAACCGAAGTGGATGTAGCATGTGATCAGCCAGTTCCATAGAGCAGAGGCCAAGCCATATTACGTTCTCTTATTTTTAATCTCTCACCCATGCTTACTTTTGCTTTGCCTAACTATGTTCATAAAATAATTACCAGTCGATTGTACCTCTCAGCTAAATCGGGTAGCAAAGTCATGATAGGAACACAGTTGACAGGAACAACTTCGATGTAGTTCAAATTAACAACGATAATACATACATACATGCATACGCAAGTGAGAGCCAAAGATAGAACCAATACATGATAGAGATAGAAGTATAACGTCTTTCAGATGTTATCCCCTCCTCGCTGTCTTAAAAAAGAAGCACGTATTAGATAATATAGTCCCAGAGGTCGATTGTATCTCGATTAAATCGACCCTACCCTTACCTTGAAGGTATGGTTTTATTATGTTAACATTGGAAATCTATCATGCCCTTCGTTGTTTGTTTCAATATCGGTTTCAAATTTCGGGACAGGGCCGAAGGGTTAAGTCGATTATATCGGCCCCAGTGCTCAACTGGTATATATTTTATCGACTCCGAAAAGATGAAAGGCAAAATCAATCTCATTTGAATTTCATCTCAGAACGTAACGACAAACGAAATTACGCTAAGCATTTTGTCCATCGTGCTAATAACTCTGCAAGCTTGTCTCCTTATCTGTTTATTTTAATAAATGAGCAGTTGTGGCTGTATGAGCAAAAAGTTTGTTTTGCAATTATGTGCCCGCTCGTTCGATTCCAGTTAGTGTCAACTGCCATTCACTATAGATCGACTGAAGTCTTACGAGGGAAATAAATTTTATAGACAGAAATTTGAAATCATATTGGAGGGGTCGCTCCCATCATTGTTCAGTGGACTTAAATATGTCGGCTAGTACAACATCACTATATGGTCCTTGTTGCCTTTATCGGAATTTACTATGTTGCAATCATTCGGGCCAAATCGTCGACAGAGGCCAGTTCCTTCCCTTCTTCCTTTCTTCCTTTTCTCCCATCAGTCTTGGAAGCTCTTTAAAAATTTGTAGACGCTAAATAATTAATTTTTAAAGTATCTTTTTTCTCTGTCGCCAATTTTCAGTTTATTGTCTGTAGAGATAATTTTCAATAGAACTCTGCTAATTCTGTTATTATAATAAATAATCTTCACCCATCTCTTCGTTGACATTGAGTAAATCTATTGCCTTTTATTGTTTTTAATTAATTAATAAATTAGCCATTTCTCTTTCATATACAAAAATACATAATAAACATATTGTAACGTATTTTCGCATAATTTTATAAATAATATCCGAGAATCAATGATTTTAGATATAATAGTGCTTATTATTTTTATTGTTGCTTTTGTTGTTGTTTTGATCAGTCAGTTAGAGCCAATTGTTCTGACCGTGACCATCACGAATTCCCTTCGTCAGAGTGTCGGAACAACATACCTTGCGGTATGTCTTCCAATTCTTTATGTTCTGAGTTCAAATCTCATTGAGGTTAACTTTACTTTTCTCCTTTTTGCGATCGATAACAAAGTACCACTCAAGTTCTAGAGTCGGTGGCATCAACTAGCCTCCTCCTCCTCCTTTCGGACATTTCTAGCCTTGTGTTTAAATGAGAAACAATGTTATATATCGAACAATTTGATTTCTAATCGTTGGCAACGTTTTGATTTCCTAAGAATTACAATTTGTTCGTAATGACATTTCAGTAAAACCAATGGACTGGAACAAGTAAAAGATAAAAGATAATTATTTTCTTTTATCGGAATTCAAAATTTGCTTCGTTAGCTCGCAAAGATATGTTTGATCCTGTGCGTAGGAACTCGGATTATAAACAGAAGCGCTAATAATACGAACCTCTTTTGAATTTAAATATATTCTCCGTGACAAAACGCAGTGATTAGCTTGTTTGCCAGTTCTAACGTGCATCAAGCATACTCGATCTGATAATAACATTGTAATTTTACTTATCACTGCTCAGCGCTCCCCTTCTGTAATTTACTTACGGTGAGCCATCGTATAACGCTACCAGTCACCATAGGGTGACTGGAAAACATTAGAGAGGCAATCTCTTCAGTCAGCTCACAGTGTCGTCTGCTTAGTGTCTGTGACCGATGAGGAGATAACTACTCCGAAATGCTAGCATTTCACAGCCTAGGTAGGTGTCGCTGCAAACTGATCTAGATGTATACACCCCATTTGTCAACAAACGAAATATATTATCCGTGACAAAACGCAGTGAGTAGCTTGTTCCTTAATTCGAACGTGCATCAGGTATATTGATAATAACATTTTAAATAATCCAGAGTTGACTCGAAACCAAAAGTGAGTGGCACGAACTATTCAAAGCTAATTGCACTGGGCCTTCTGTAAGTTACGTGTCTTGGTCACGGACCCAAAGCAGTGCTCAAAACGACAGAATACGAATAGTGATTTGAATAGTCGGTAGCTGGATACACTGTCGATTCGCGCCAGAGTGATTTCATTATTGTTTTTTTTACAAATGATAGAGAGAGAAAGAGACAGCCACATATACAGATAGACTGGCAGACAGAGAGGCAGATACGCAAATGATAGTAAAAGAGATAGAATAAGGACAAAAAGGAGGAAATCGTAAAAACATAAACATTAATGACTCTTTGAGGAAAAGAGGTAACGCCACAGAGATTACAATGAAATGAAAACATAACAAGCCTTTTGGAATTACAACTGAGAACAAAGAACAAAAGTCCTCGACTGGGTCTACTGTAAATATTGACTGTGTATTTAATAAATCTTCTGGCTACAACTATATAATGGATTCTATTAATTATGAAATTCTGGTGTTGTGTTTATACATTATAATAGATAATGAGTTGTTTCTCTCTTTTATAGTGTGTTTCTTCTTGTAATCGCCCACATATTGTTTATCTACTTGCAACGATATGTGCTTCTGTCTGTATATATACATGTATATATGTGTGTGCGTGTGTTTATATATATATAAACACACACATGTCTATGTTTACATAAATGATATATACATATATATATATATGTATATATATATATATATAATATATACATATACATATAATATATACATGCATACATAATACTAGCATACACGCCTGTATATATGTGTGGGTGTGTGTGTGCGTGTATGTGTGTGCGTGCGTGTGTGTGTGCGTGTGTGTGTATACAGTCATATTTATATGTATGTATATATTCTTTTAGTCTATTATTGGCTTTTATTATCATACTGCAGTTATGGGGGAGTACTACTTTCGTATGTATGCACGTATGTATATATATATATATATATATATATTATATATATATATATTACGCATGTATGTATGTATTTATGTATGTGTGTGTGTATGTATGTGTGCATGTATGAATGTGTATGTTTTTTATGTATGCATATATTTGTGTATGTATGTATACATGTATATATAAGTATATGCATGTATGTATGTATGTATGTATGTATGTATGTATGTATGTATGTATGTATGGTTGTATTATTTATGTAGCATTACTTTTCTTGGAACTGGTTTTCTTATAAATGTTAGTTTATTCATCTTTCGTATGTTTCAGTTTATTATGACAAAACACTTGGACATTTAATAAGATTTATATCTTTAATATCAATTTTGAAGTTTTGTTAAGCAAATGGAGGCGGGGGTGACAATTTTCACTTGTAACATTTACGAACATTCCAAGAGAAAAAAAAAATTACAAAATCTCTGGCTTTAATATTGGTCTTCGGTGAAACTAGAATTCAAATTAACAGAGTTCTTTATCGTTTGCGTGTTTTTCTTGATTTTGATATATTTGTCAAAAGAGAAGGCGCTGTGTCCATGACTTTCCCGGGTTTTCCATGTTTGATGAAACGGTGTCTGTCGCCGTTCAATTTGCAGCACAGATGCAAGTCGAAGTTCGCAGAGGAAAAAAAAAACGAATTTTGGTGAGGAAGGAATTCAGGAAGTAGGCTTCATATTGGTTAGTGTGAGATCTGGAGGGAAGTCACAGAATGAGTGATGAGAAAACGAAAAGCGCATGTGTTAGATGTCAGGGTTACATAGCTAGTAGTAGTAGTAGTAGTAGTAGTAGTAGTAGTAGTAGTAGTAGCAGCAGCAGCAGTAGGAGGAGGAGAAGAAGGAGAAGAAGAAGAAGAAGAGAAGAAGAAGAAAAGGAAGAAGAAGAAAAGGAAGAAGAAGAAGAAGAAGGAGATGGAGGAGAAGGAGAAGAAGAAGAAGAAGAAGAAGAAGAAGGAGGAGAAGAAGAAGAAGAAGAAGAAGAAGAAGAAGAAGAAGAAGAAGAAGAAGAAGGAGGAGGAGGAAAAGAATGATATATAAAAGAATGATAATATAAAAGGAAGGTTAGTCTTTCGAGCGAAAGTGTTTTTTTTTTTTCTCTCACAACTTTTTTTTTTTTGCTTAAGAATATGAGATGACAGCAAAGAATAACATTTGTAGTAATTAAAAGTGTACCATTAGCAATCACCTTGATTGTTGCTGACTGGTATTTGAAGCAAGCGAAAATTTTGCATAAGAATGATAATAATAATAATAATAATAATAATAATAATAATAATAATAATAATAATAATAATATTAAATAAATAAAACTACGGAATAATAATAATAAATGCCCTGATGCAGTGCCAGACAGTGGCTCTCATGGCTTCTGATCTTAACTGATTGGAAGTGTTATCATGTACATTGTTTTGTCTTGGTATAAAAGATGGGCTACAGCAAATATTCTGCTCAATACCACAGATTTGCTTGTCACTTGTTTGACCTGAACCAGTTGAGCATGTCCCTTAGTGGCTGACAATATGTGCATCTTTGATCACGAGCAGAAGTAGTGGGGGAGCATCATAGCCATGTGTTGAGAGGGATTCTTTGGGGTTTGAATAATTCACCCCTGGAAACATGCGTGTTTCGTTCAACATCCTTAAACAACCCTTATTCAGGGACTTTTTGAGCGGGATGGGTTACTCGAGCAGAAGAAAATTCTAACTGGGTCCCACCTGCAAGGTCATGTGCTGTTTATCTTGATATAAGATTACCATGTCGCGCACATATGGTTGTGATGCATGTGCCTAGTGTACCCTTATCAGACAGGTAGTCATGATGGGTATACTGGGCTTCATATATTTTACCCCAGTGTTACTTTGATGGCATGCACTGCTCTCTCACTCAATAATAATAATAATAATAATAATAATAATAATAATAATAATAATAATAATAATAATGTCTTTACGAGTTTTCATCTGAATATACATATGTGTACATATATATATATATATATATATATATATATATATATATATATATATATATATATATAATATATATATATATATATATATACATATATATATATATAAGGAGAGTTCATGAAAAAAACCAAAAGACGAAGACGGGTAGTGTCCAAAACAAACAGATGTATCAGTATAACGCTCAGGAATTGGAAAAGTCTTTTACGTTTCGAGTCTACACTCTTCTACAGAAAGGGACACAGAAAAAAAAAGCAAGGAGAAACAAGGAGAGAAACAAATGTGTGTAGTGGCTACCGATCTAGCATGGCGATATGATTGTGAGGGTATTTGAATGAGTGTTCCACTAAAAACCAGTCAGTTTTGAATAGATTCTGCTTTTACAACTTATTGGCGATTTTATTTACAAGTTGCATTAGAAATCGACACAGTAAATTATACACTAATGAACATTATTTATTCTAACAGACCAGTAACCTAAGGCACAAGAGAATACAAGCATAAATATAGCGCAACAAATATATCAGACATTACGCCTAGTAGAAATACGCAGGTCATATACAAAGTGTACTACATCATTACTTCGCTTAACAATCACCTGCTTTCATACGTTTTTAATCATAATGATAATAATTTAAAAGTTAATTGCATAAAATAATTGTTAACCATTCATTTAACTGCTCAATTGCTTCAATACACATCGATAATATACTCGTGAGAGTTCGTACTTTTAGCCAGTTATTAAGCTTGCTTGCTTGCTGACGTCATATGCTCATACTGCGTTCACAAACTCTCCACTACTCCTTTGTTTAAAACTCTTGAATTAATTCACCCTTCTATTAGGCCCAAGCGAAAAAACTAGTATGGTATGAAATGCTATCGATAGTATAAAGAAATGGGAACAATAAACTCTAGAAACAAAATACAAGATCATAATTTAATCGAAAGGACTGGAAAACCGTTAAAGATTTATCTTTAAAATTTTGTATGGTTTAGTCAACTGTATCTAAAATGTTTATTGATAAAGAAAAATATCTGAACAAAAATATAGAAGTATACAGACTATGCAGCAATCTTCGAGAGTACATAATAATGAAGTATTCAGTTTTATTCTCGTAACGATTAGCCATTTAACTGCGAAATTAAATGTCATGGTTATTCCAGTAATGATGTTGAAGATCTACCAAGAAATAGAGTTGTTATTTTCTGCAAGTCATGTTGCCTCAATATTCTCGGTAATATAATAAACAGACACAAGTGTAGCTGTGTGGTAAGAAGTTTGTTTCCCAACCACATGGTTCCGGGTTCAATCCCACTGTATGGCCCCTTGGCCAAGTGTCTTCTAATATAACCCCGGGCCAACCAAAGTCTTGTGGGTGAATATGGTAGATGGAAACTAATCGAATCTCGTCCTGTGTGTGTGTTTGTGTGTGTATTTGTCACTCACCACCTCTTGACATCCGATGTCGTTTTGATCACGTCCTTGTAACTTGGCAGTTCGACAAAAAAATGACCGGTTGAATAAGTACCAGGTTTAGAAAGAAAAAAAGTAATGGAGCCGATTTATTCGACTAAACCCTTCAAATCGGTGTACCAACATGGCCACAGTCTAATGACTGAAACATGCAAAAGATCAAAGAAAAAGTAAACGGTATCTCTACAAAAAGTAGGTTCGAACTTCGAACATGACATTTCTCAACAAAAAAATGTATTGTTTATATAAAACTACTTACAGTAGTTAAGAGTAATGAAATTTTGAGAGTATATATCTAATTTCAGTAGTAAATGGATTGAACAAGTTTTTGATGTAGAGCTATGAAATAAAGTTTAACACCACCTTTAATTTTCATCAAAAACACATAACACAAGACGTAAATCATTTCATTTTATCACAAAATCAAACATTTCTGCAAATACAAAGCTAGCACCATGAATGAATAACACTAAAAACGTTATTACAAGTACAATTTCTAGACATATCAGTATCTGGTAGTGTAGCCTTTGTTTCAAATAATTTCTTCGAGAAGTGTCAGCAGACTCTGTACCGGCCTACGACAAACATCCGGATCAATTTCTTTGACCCACACTTCCTTTATGGATGCCTTCAATTTTTCAACGTTTGGAGGATGTTTAGAAGAAACTTTCTTCTTCATAATCAACCAAAGGTTTCCTAAAAGGCTTGATATCCGGGCTCTTGCCGGGCCATCTTATAACACTGATCTTTGCTCGGGGGAAGAATGCCTTCATTGTTTCTGAGGTGTGGCAAGGAGCATTATCTTGCTGGAAAATAGTCGTCTAGTGACTCTCCATACATGGAAGCATTTTTTCTTCCATGACTTCTTGATAGATCTTGGAATTGACAGTTCTTCCCTTTTGTAGAAAGTAAAATCTTCTACCTCCATACCAGCTAAAACAACCCCAAACCATTATGCTGACAGGGTGCTTCCTCGTAGAGACGATGTATTTGGGCACAAAACGACACTTAACTGGTCTACGAACCCAGTTAACATTATGCCCCAAACTGCTGGAATGTGCGCTCATCTGAAAAGAGAACTTGCTTCCATTGTTGAACTGTCCACTTGCAGTACTTGCGTTCATTCAATAGTGGTTTTCGAGCTGGCCGTCTGGCACGCAATTTCAGTTTCCTAAACAACAAATTCCGAATTGTTCTGGTAGTTGGCAACTTATTATTCTTGATGTAGTTGCACCAGGCAGATGTTTTCGGATATCTACCAGCAGATGTTAGCCGGAGATTTTCGGCAACCAAACGTTTAATTGTTCTCGTCTGATATGAAGTAAAAACGCTTGGTCTTTCACTTCTGGATCTGCTTTCAAAGTTTTCTTGTTCAACATACTTTTAATTGTTCTAACAACTGTAGTAATTTAGTCGAGAGGTTATGGCTCGGCATGAAAATCTTTCATCATGAAGAGCAATGATTTGTGCACGGACTTCACAAAAAAGTTCACTATTTCATCCCATTCTGCAAAGTAAACATATAGATTTAGAAAATGTTTACACATGTACAGCATGTGCAAAAAGATAATGAATATATGCAAAAGGGCTTAAACTATTAATGAATAATATGTAAAAAAGAAAATACAATTGCTATATAAAAAGCTCGCGTGCATGGACTATATTTGTACAATACAGTGCCCACAGCATTCTTTGTAAAAGTTGTCCAAATGTAAAATGTACAGGCAAAAAAAATGAACAAGCTATTTACGCACTGGTATGCAACAAAAGTATTATAAACTAGCAATAAATATGAAAAGAAATTACAAATACAACTGGGACAAGAATGCAATTTACCTGAAATTAGGTAACTACCAGACAAAACACACCATTAATCTAAATACCACATATTATTAACATTAGTTGCAAAAGTAAACACTGCTACTTTGTAAACAAGGTCAAGGATAAAACTATTGTCTATTTTAATAACATTAAGTAAATATTATCGTTAGCAATAATATCAAGGATGTATCCTTTAAAACACTCGAAAACTTCGGTGGTGCTAAACTTTTTCCCACGGTTGTAAGCCGTTATTTGTGTTAAATACTTATCTATCATTAATACGCTTCAAAACAGGAGGAAGGTGACTGTCTTTATAGATATAAAAACAAGCTGTTTTTATAATGCAATGGTGCAGGGAGTAGCTACGAGGACCGATATTGAAGCAGTAAATTTGTTCGGGAAACAGTTTGGAGAAATAATAGTAAAATATAATAAAATATAATCACAAATTGTTAATGTAGAGAAAACCGTATACTTCGAAGCGTATGTCAAAACGTAGTCACATAACAAAAGACAAATCATCGAGACAACATTTTAAAGTAAATAATGATTGTTTGAATTTATTGTAAGCAACTAAAGACAATAATTGTAAGTTAAGATCTTGTGGAAAATACCAAGACAATTAAAGACATTATAATTACCAAACAGAAAGTGAATGCCTGATTCTTTTTCATACGCTAATGAGATATATCTTGTAATCCACAATCTTCAATTAAATGTTAGATAGATATTAATGTTTGTGGGGCCAAATACAACACTACCTTTGCAAACAATGGGCCAAAGTGTTGTTTCAACATTCAAAGCATATTATTTTCGGTACACTTTATATCAGCTAATATACCGTATTTGTGAGTGAAAGAATTTTGGAAAATCATTCAGTGTGTTAGGTGCAGTAAAATCAATAAACAAAGCCTGGAAAAAATAAGAATGACGTTTGAAAGAACTTCTGCTCTCAAGTTATTGACACTTTTTCAGGATTTGAAGAGCCTTAGATATTGTTCTAAATAAAATGGAAACAATCGTTGATATTGCTAATCAATTCTATCTTGATGTTTTTATGAATTACATAATTGATTTCTTTTAGTTACATGAACAAGATCTTTCAAACGAAGGCATCATGAAATGGAAGAACATTATGTAAAAGCTGAAGAAGGAGACCAAATAAGGAGAAAGAATGAGCAAGAATCTCTTGTTTATTCTTTCACTCTTAAAGGGCTGTGTATTCAAATCTGGATCAAAGGAGAAAGATTGCCACAGATCTTAGTAGATCTAACGGTTCTTATGGTTTACGAAGAAAAGATATGACTATAATGGCAGCAAGATAATATTGATAAATTGATAAATTTTATGTAAGATGCATTAATTCATCGGTTGTAGCAAAACTGCTATTTTATTGTCTATTATTTAACACTTTTAAAAATATCATATGTAAAATCTTATCGGCGTGAACATAACCATCATTTATGGTATTACTTAGGGATCTTTCATTTAACGATTAAAAACGTGTAACCAATTAGATCGTTAAGTCAATCAATCCTGTGTGTGAATTAATTGCATACTAACCGATATAACAAAAGAACACATCATCAAAATGATCTCATAGAATGGAACACAACATACACTGCACCAAACCAAAATAAATGCAAAAAGTATCGCACCGAACCAAACGTTACTACTACTACGAATAATGTGCAACAAAATCGCTAAAATAAAACTCTCCTTTTTCAGCAATATATAAACTAAGAAGATCTTGCCACAAATGATCAATGAAATAAATAGATTTGATTTAAAAGAGAAGTTTTATACTTTGTTATATTTACTGTTACATTATGCATACGCGCGAAATACTCTCTCGTAAGCTCACCGCGTGCTTGAAACAAGAAGCAATTGCAATACACGATGCAACTCAGCTTCAACCAAAACTTGATTAGAAAACAAATAGTGGATAATACAGCTATATCATATAGAATTTCACACAAAAGCATATGATTACTGATAGTATTACTCGCAACACAACACAGTTGCAACATATACATGGCATGTACACGATATATATGTGTATATACACGTCATAAACAAAATATATGTAAATGACTGACATAAAAATGAAATCCTCAAATTTCGAAATCTCGCCTCAAAGTATACACAAATCCCATTCACTTCTAATAAAGGAGGCTGTTACAAACGTCAGTAACATTTTCAACACTGGAGGAGTTTCGGAACATTTTTCATCCAAACGACCTGCAAGGTACAAATACAAAAAGACAGAAAATATTTTTTTAAAAAAACTTATAATGATGTTAAAATATAAACATAGTTGTTTTCATCACACGTCTAAAAGAAAAACTTTTCCCAATATATTTGAATAAGTGAGTGTGCCAATATGTGTCGTTATGTGTGAGAATAATCGAAGGATTATTTATATAAAAAAAAACAATGATTAACTGGCAATGATTTTATATAATATTTCCAATTAACACTACTTACCATACAGAAATAAATAAATATTGAGGGCGGAATATTTTAGAATCATCCTTTCGACATTCACTGCCTGTGGCACTAGTTTGCACATGACAAACTACTGTCTCTCCAACACGTTCTTGCTTCACAAATGTTCACTGGTAAAAAGGTGAAGCAAATCGCCTCTCCTGACTATAAGAACAGCTTCCGCGACAGCCAAAGCATCTTATTCGGAAAGAAAAATTGATATTTGTTTTTTCTTGAATGCGTTTTCAAATCTTATTTTCTCTACTTTGTTGCTCAAATATAACCCGCGAGTTTCTTATTCAACAATCATAACAGACACGTCTGCACATTTCAATTTATCGTGAAAGATTTTGTATAAAGCATTATGGAAATATGAATACGAATTAAGAAATCGTGCAATGCAGTATTTTTTTTACAAAATTCAACAAATCAACATTTATTTCTACACGGCTTATTTTCCACACATATAAAACGTCTATGATATCCAAGTCTAGGAACTGAACTCTAATAGATAAGAGTCGCAGATAATGCCCCTTTTTAAAGAATTCATCTAGAATTTATGTGGAGATCATTAATCACGAGGTCACAACAAGTTTTATCAATATGGATTCAGTTATGAGTATACAAATATATTCAATGTGAAATATGTAAGATACCTTTTGTCAGTAAAAGTAATTTACCACAAAATAAGATACGCTGAGGAAAAAAACATTTCCACTATGAAGTATGTGGAAATCATTCATTGAGAATACGTAGTCACACCGGAGAAAAAGACATGTCCCTGCGAAATATGTGAGAAATATTTTATCTCCAATAATGTTTTAGCATAGTACAAAGTTACATACATCTTTCCACAATAAAACATGTAATAGATATTTCACCAGTTGAACTTTTCTTATCCACATACCGAATTATTTTGGATAAAAAAAACTCCTATCACTGTGAATTATGCAAAAAATCTTAACCCTATTATCGTAAAATATTTGGAAAGTCATTCGTTGATAATTATCATCTTGAAGTAACAAGAGAATATTCACTGAAGAAAAATTTCCGCTATGAAATATTGGGTTGTCCGGAAAGTTCATGCTGATTTATAGTAGCTTACCTTTCGACTTATTTTAGAACATGGTTGAGTCCATAAAATAGGATTTGACTACACCTCCATTTAGTTTAAGCTATCTTTCCGTGGAAGAAGATTTATGTTCCTATAACCTGTGTTAATTTTATAACCCTTTAAAATGGAAGATAAGAAAGTTCATTTTCGGCACTTGAAGCTTTGGGAACCAGACAAAAATTGCTGCAGCTCGGCTGGGATGTGTTACTCCACCCTCCATATTCACCAGATATTGCTCCTTCGGATTTCCACTTATTCAGGTCCCTGCTGAATAGTCTTAATGGTAAAAATTTCAATTCCTTGGATGACGTAAAAAGATAGCTTGATGAATTCTTTGCCATGAAACCGCCTCAATTCTGGGAAGAGGGTATTTTCAAATTAAAGGAAAGTTGGAGACGCATTGTGCAACAAAATGTTTCATATTTGGTAGATTAAAAATGTAATGGCAAGTCTTTATTGACCTTTTTCTTTCCATTAAAAATCGGCACGAACTTTCCGGACAACCCAATAGTAGTTTGGAAAGACAATGTAATACACACATATTGTAAAATATGGAATGAATAAACTTCCTTTGATACTTTGAAACGTTTTATGCACAAACATAGTCACACTGGAGATTAAAATATATCACAAGAATAATATACACTAGGGAAAATTATTATTTATGGTAGAAAATATTTTGCCAATAATAATGATTTAATCAAACACGAAAGAACAAGCAGCGAAGGAATTTTTTTTTTTTTCATTCTGAAATATATGGAGAATCTATCTTTGGTAATTTACTAAAACTGTAGTTCACTAAAAATTATGCAATGCCGAAAAGTCTTATCACTGGAAAATATGAGGCAACAGCAGAGACATGTACACAGCTTTTCAGGTGCGAAACATGAAAAATTCTGTCTACCAAGTAAATGTTAGAGAAAATATATATTTTTTAATTCACATCATGTAATCTACAAATGTGCTCTTGATTAAGCGAAACATTTCTGCTAAATATCTGAAGTTGATAAATGAATATGCAAAGGAAAACAAAAACATGAACGCAAAATATGTAAGAGATTATTCCACGTGAAACATGAATACACTTGTAAATCGCAGATGAATACAGACTTGAGAAGAAAAAAAATGATCAGAGTGAAATTTGCACGAAAATATTATGAGTTATCTTGTAATCCACAATTATACCCAAAGGAAAAATCTACTCGTTATTAATTGTCAAAGTTTATTTTATAGATAACCTCATTAATAATGTAAGTCTTTGTGGTAAACTTTTCTCATTGAAATGCCATATAAGCAAACATATAAGAGAAAAATGTTATTGAAATAAATTGCTGAAAACTTGTCTGTAACAAGTAATAGAAAGAATACGTGATGGAGAAGTAAAATATTCACATTATATATGAAATTAAAACTTATTTTTAAAAAAATTATAATACTACATGCAGTGATAAGTAGTGTGTATTTGCAGACATGGATATGCACACACGCAAACAGGTAAACATGCGTAATGCACACGCACATATCCCCTACGTACAAACGTTTCTCCCTTGGCACAACTATATATATATATATATATATATATATATATATATATATATATATATATTCGGCTTTCAGTCTTATCTTTTACAAAATCGTGCAGTGATTTAAATAGGTGTCTACATTTCTCTGCGTTATAGTGAATATATATATATATTATATATATATATATATATATATATATATATATATATATATATATATATATATATTATATATATATATATAACGGGAAGGTTTACGAAAATAAACAAAAGACGAAGGCAGGTGGAGTACAAACAAACAAATGTATTAGTATGGCGCTCAGGAATAGAAATAGAACAAGTCTTTTACGTTTCGAGCCCACGCTCTTCGACAGAAAGATACACAGAAAAGAAACAAGGAAAGAAAAAAAATGCGTGTAGGAGCTAACGGTCTATCATGGCGTTATATATATATATATAGTTAATCCAAACATGAAAACACAAAGAGAAAACACAACAACGCGAGGACGTGGAACAAGTATAGTATTATTGGACGCTCAGGAAAGGAAAGAAAGAAGGAGGGTTTAACGTTTCGAGCGGAGCTCTTCGTCAGAAACATAGGAAAAGGAAAGATCCAAAGAAGGGAAGACGGAGGAAAAAAAATCGCCAACGGTACACAGGCGGTCAAGGGAGAGAGAGAGAGAGAGAGAGAGAGAAGAGAGAGAGAGAGAGAGAGAGAGAGAGAGAGAGGGAGAGAGAGATAGACATTACATTTCAAATTTTACAACAGCACTGAGCAGAGCAATATTAATTACTTCATTCACTTCACTATATTGTGAAAACTTAACTTGTAACGTGGCTACTATGTTTAAATTTCTCTACGAGACTAAAATATGCTTATTAAAAAGTTACAACATCCATTTCTTTTCAAATCATATTAAGAAATATTTTGTAATGCATCATTAATTAATTAACCACTTTGCTAGTGCATATACTGTTATGCTAGTTATACACACGAGTGCCCCACTGTAAATAGTTATAAGCTTATTCTGCTAATTTCTCTGTTGACAACAGATAGATGTTCTTTCACTTAAGGCTTAAACTATTCAGATCGACCCACTATTTCCTCATTGTGGTGGAAGAGAATATTGTATGTTTATCAATAAAGTATATATATATACATATGTATGTATGTATGTATGTATGTATGTATGTATGTATGTATGTATGTATGTATGTATGTATGTATGTATGTGTGTATGTATGTATGTGTGTGTGTGTGTTTGTGTGTGTGTGTGTGTGTGTGTTCCTTTTTGCGCTCCAGCCCGACGGCTTTGACCACACTGAAACACCGCCATTTAAAAGATCATAGGTTCCAGTGCGTTTTATACATACATGCATACATGCATGCATGCATACATACACACACACACACACACACACACGCACGCACACACACACACACACATACATATATATATATATATATATATATTCACTATAACGCAGAGAAATGTAGACACCTATTTAAATCACTGCACGATTTTGTAAAAGATAAGACTGAAAGCCGAATTGATGTAATACATTTTAATGTTGCTACACAAAGGTCGATAGCACACTATATATTCTTCCTTGGATCTCTGTCTTTCAATAAGTATTTCATTTGTATTCAATCTGTATTCTTTGCTTTCCCTCGACGCCAATAAAAGATCGATATTTTCTGTCTTGACCATTTTAATGTCTATTTGGTGGTGAACCATATTTATAAAAATGTTTGCGTCGGTAAAAAAAAACTGCTGTTGTAGTAGTTGATGTTGTTTGTCCATATCTGCTTTGATTGAGCAGTTATATGGTCACAAGGCTTCAAGACATATTGTCTTATATGAAACGGTTGAAATATGATAGGCGAGCAATTTGTAGGCTGTTTCTAGATAGCCGGTTGAGCAATCACGTAAAGGTACACTCACTGGCAAATGTTTGCTTTATTCTGTAAATAAATGAAATGGAAGATGTAACCAGAATTTTATGAAAGAAAGTATTCTAATTACATTTTATAATTTATTAAAAATGATTTCGCGTGTTTGGCGGATATTGTGGCATAGTCGACTGACTATACAATGTACATGGTTGATACGTATTATGCTGCAGCTGCGGTGGGCTGACTATAATAATAAGCGTGGCTCACTCAACACTATAAAAGATGAGTGAACGTGGGTGCATTTATGTAGTTGCACGATCTGAATTTCCTTCAAATCGCTCACCTGTCTTTTTAAAAAGTAGGACACTGTTACAGGGATAATAGTAATAATAGAACACTCCTCACATGTGACGAGTGGTATGTGAAAGTCGCTACAAATACGGTGACCTCGAGCAGTCGTCGGAGGTAGTCGGTCATAGAGGGGTAGTCGTGTCTTTTCTATCTAACTATTCTGCTATTGCAGAGTGAGCGTTACAACAGTCCGACAAAGGACTACAACAGACACTGTAAACAATTTAATTCTAGAAAGTACACAAAGATCGAATTGTCACTTCTGGAATGGTTTTGATTATATCTCAGCTCAATTAGAGTTGATCGGCGCTAAACAACAATGCATACGTTAAGACACTGGTATAAAGAGTAATATCTTCTGCTCCTTTTCAAGGTGATGTAGAAGGATGGTAGCTTCTGAGATGGTAACTACGAAGAGATCGATATTATCAACATTATCTGCTTCTGTTGTTTTTAGGTTGTTAGAGATGTGTGACCAACGAAAGTGGACTTTGTGAGCGTGAATCCGAGTTCTTTTTTTTTTTTTTGTCAGTTGAAGTGCAGATGATAGTCTAGGCAGAAAGTAAACTAGAATTGTATAAGCGTATCATTTTGCAAGATACCTCCCTTGATATTGAAGAAATCGATGTCTCCAGCTAATCGTACTTTAGCAGATGATCGTACTTTAGCTCTTGTGCAGAACATCATTATTGCTGCCCCTACTTCTTGATCTGAACCACATGTAAGAAGGAGATATTCCGTTTTGTCTCAATGGACTGAGTCGAAAGTTTTTGAGAAGTCTACAAGCAATATGATGGCCTGGCTCTCACAGCGATCCTTTTGACTATTAATATCTTTCCACAAGTAAACCAGTTTTTCTTGAACCTGCTTTGCTTTCTTCGAAACAACTTTACGACCTCCGACTGTCTATGGTTTAACAATAAGTAGTTATTGCTATTACACTCTAAGACTAATCACTCAGTAATTTTAGCCTCGTCTGAATTACTTTTCTTGGGAAATAGAATACAATCTTAAGTTCGCATTTCAATTTGGTTGTGATTATAAACTGCACTGTAACATTGAAAGAGAATATCATTAAATGCCTGTTTTTCAATCATCTAGTTATATATTTTCTAATACAGCTGCTTCCTGTGTTTAGGCATTTTAGGCACTCCAGTTAGTTCACCTAATGTGAAATTACAAAATTTGATATCTAGATCATGTCTAACAACAGTTTCTATAGGTCTTTCTGAAATACTGGAGTATTAAAGAGGAGGTTTTGGAAATATTCCTTCCATTAGTTTCGTAATTCCTGCAGATTTGTGGCTTTTAGTTTCAACTTAATTGTACTTTTGCGGTCAATAATTTCATTGGAAGCTCGCCATGTCTGGGAAGACTGTTTGTTTGCTGGTTTGTGCGCAGTTAAATTTATTTCGCTTTCAATATATTTCAGTTGTTTGATTTCAGTTATATGGAAAAGTTCTCCTTAAAAAAACAGCGACTCTTATAAACTTAGCTACTCAGTAATTAGAAACCATTAAAATCAATTCGAAATTAAGTGTTTGAGTTGATATTATCGACTAAACTCTAAAAGGTGGGTCTCGGCAGTCTGCTGCTCATCAATTATTTGGACTCCATTGAGTGACGGAATCCAGTAAAATAGAAGAACATAGCATGATGTGTTTTTCAATTTATTATATTCAAATTAACATTTGTTCTCTGAGCCCTTTGGAGCAGTAATTTACATCACACACACACACACACACACACACACAATATATATATATATATATATATATACACACACAAACGCACACATATATATATTCATATATAGAAGTAAATGTAGAGATAGGCAAATAATATATATACATATATACATTTTTTTACATTTTATGTATTTAATATACTTTATATTTCGATCTGTCTAATTTGCTTATCCCGACATTAACTACTATACTCACTCAAGTTTAAATCTCTTGGACACTACAGAGTGTATTCTATACGGAGAATATCTTAATCTCATCTATGAACTATATATTCATACATGTAAGCATACATACATACATACATACATACATACATACATACATACATACATACATGCATTTCAATATGTCACCGCGTGTGTATCGTTGACGATTTTCTTTCTCTGTCTTCCCTTCCTTGGACTTTTCTTTTTTTCTATATTTCTGACGAAGAGCTCCACTCGAAACGTTAAATCCTCCTTCTTTCTTTCTTTCTTTTCCTGAGCATCCAATAACACTATACTTGTTCCACGTCTTCGTGTTGTTGTGTTTTCTCTTTATTCATGTTTGGATTAACTATACATACATACATAAATGTATGTATGTATGTATATATGTATGTGTATATAGTGCAACGAATAATGTTACGTTTTAATTTTATCCATGTAGTTGGAAAGAAGCTATAGTATGGTATGTTCCTCTTCATACGCTATTGTATGCCAAAAACCAACGTAAGACGAGATATACGATCGGTAGACCGCCTAGAAATAGCAATAGAATTCCTTCTAAGACCAAACTTTTACAGCCTGAAACGGCGAGAGCGATACTTTGGATAATATAGTCCTTTTCTATATTGTCTCTATAAAATCTCATGTGTTGCTAATCAATAACAAAAGTAATAAAATGTGGAACAACAACAACAACAACAACAAAAATGCTACTAGACAAATATATCTTTTAACTTTCACTTGTTTCAGTCATTAGACTGCATCCGTGCTGGAGAGCCGCCGCCTTGAAGGGTTTATTCGAACAAAGCAACCCTAGTACCTAATATTTTCAAATCTGGTATTTACTTTGTCGGTTCTCTTTTGAGTGAACCGCTAATTTACAGGGACATAAACAGACCAACACAGGTTGTCAAGCGATTAGAGTGACAAGCACACACACACCAGAGCGCGCACAGATGCACATACATACATCATACATACATACATACATACATACATACATACATACATACATACATACATTCATACATACATACATACATACATACATACATACATATATATGTATATATATATATATATATATATATATATAATATATATATATATATATACACGCACACATACACACACACACATCATGGGCTACCAAATCCACTCACATGGCTTTGGTCGGTCTGAGGCTATAGTAGAAGACATTTGCCCAAAGTGCAATGCAGTGGAATTGAACTCAGAATTTTGTGCTTGGCAAGTAGATGAGTATTCAACAGCTCGATCAGATAAACTACCTTCTAATTGAATAAAGCGCGTGACTGACTTTCGTAGACATGTGTTTCCTTAATGTAATTCTCAAGAAGAACCCGAGTGATGCAGTATGTAACAAGGTTCGATCAAAGAATTACTGTTGCAATCCCTTGGAAGGGCCTTCGTCTATACAACAACCAATGGACACATACAAACTCATACATCCACATACATTCACATACATCAACATAGATTGCACATGACGAAGCGTACGAACGAACTATAGGAGATTGTATACTGTCGCTCGACTTACCAATATCAATATCAATAACAATAACAGTTTTTAAGCAACCTCACCTACGAATATCATGCCAGCTTTTTTTTTTTTTGCCTTTCGCTATTTTCATTGTTTACTTTGAAGAAGAGGCTCATTGCCAATAGCTCTTGTAGACTATTTCACACCGGTGAGTTAAGTCTATTCAAACAGAATATCAGCAATTCGGTTCATTCAGATCTTAATGACATTCTTCCTGTCACTGTTTTTGTGCTTTTACCCCAATTCTGTCCTTGCCTTATTAAGCGGAAATGCATTCTAGACGTCAAGCCTTTTTCAAATGCGTTCCAATCGTTAAACCATTTTTGTATGTCAGGACATTTATATACAATGTATCCCTCTTTACTTAAGAGAAGGTGTTTAGCTGTTGTTTAGCCCTAATCAATCATGGCATTTTAGACGTGACTATTCTATCTTTTTCCTACGTTCAGAAAATTTACTACTACTTTATTCATTGTGCTTTTTCTAAGTCAGTGACATGTAATATGCGGGATGTTTGAGACCCCCTTCGATCATGAGTGACCATGGGATTGCACCTAGAAAGTTATCCTCCAAGGCACAAGTCTGGGCAAGGTTGTTTATGGAAGGCCAACATTTTCCCATGCATACCAGCCTCCCCTCTCCACACCACTGATGTTATCCAAGGAAAAGGCAAAGGCCGATACAGCTTGGCACCAGTGATGTCGCAACTCATTTCTACAGCTGAGTTAACTGGATCAACGTGAAATAAAGTGTCTTGCTCAAGAACACAACACACAGCCCGGTCTGGGAATCGAACTCACAACCTCACGATCGTAAGCTCAACGCTCTAACCACTAAGCCATGCGCCTTCACAGGAGGGATGTATGATTGATATTTTTAACAAGTCGAGGACGCCATGACTGAAAATGTTGACTAGGATGGAGTTCCAAATAGTTAAACACCTAGGGAAAAAGACTTGAAAAAAATTTTTGTAATGGGTTCTGGAAGGAAACCAACAGTAGAATTCCAATATGTGGCGAGGTGGGTGCATCAAGTGGAGTAGTAAATTGTCAGTTCTAATTTTGGGATTAATAGAGAAGATATAGAAAAAAGCGAGTTGCTGATCTTGAGGTTGTGGTAATCAGTCAAATGTAATTTTTTCCCTAAATGAAGTGCATAATGTGTGTTTTCTTTGGCAACTATATCATCCCGTATATCGCACAACACTCGAGCAAATTGTTTTTACATTGGAAGTGGAAGTAAGGGAAGACAACTTTTTCCGTACAAAATAATGACACAAATAGGAACTGAATTATGAAAGCGTTAAAAGAATATTTTTTTCACTTTCTTTATAATTTTGAGCTAGAATTTGCACAATAACTGTATTAACTGTATTTGTATCGTAAATGTTATTTTACACGTACAAATATTTACAGATTACCTACCGCTTTGCAGCCACGTGGTTTCTGTTTCAATTCTACTACGCAACATCTTGAGCAAATGTCTTCTATTTCTACTATAGCCCCTGGCCGCCTAAAGCCTTGTGAAGGAATTTGGTAAATGGAAACTGAGAAAGCCCGTCGAATCTATATTTGTGTGAGTAATGTGTATGAGTGTGTGTGTTGCTGTATATGTGTGTGTGTGTGTGTGTGTCTTAATGTATGCGTTTGTCCTCTCCCTCCTGATCCTTTCTCCATCGCTTAACAGCCGGTGCTGCTTTGTTTACATACCCGTACCTTAGTGGTTCAGCAAAAAAAAAAAGACGGATAGAATAAGTACTAGATCTAAAAATAATAAATAATGGGGTCAATTTAATCGACGAAACCCTTCAATGCGGTGCTCCAGCATGGCTGCAATCCAATGACTGAAACAAGCAAAAGATTAAAAAAATGAAAGATGCCAGTACAAAATGTTTAGTGTAACGAAAGGTGTCTTACCTTGTTTTCTTCCCGCTTTCATTTTGAAAACAGTTTGCATGGGTCTTCTGCAATAGATACACAAGATCATCATTTTTGATAGATACACCTTAATAACTTCATATTATTACATTTTTACACTCCACTGACAAACAACTTTATGTCAACTTTATCAAACACATTTATAATCCTGATGCCTAAAAACACAAAGCTATAAAACAATGTCCATGGCATATATTTTTGTGAATTATTCGTTTTATGTTATTATTGTCCTTTTTTAAAAAATTGGTTTACATTCGATTGAATGCAAACAGGAAATTTATATTATAATATTTTATAATAAAACCGCTCAAAAAATTATAATTAAACTTCTAACTCCACTGATCAAAAACTATTGAATTTATGTAACCTTAAATATTTATTTTCTGGTCAAATAATTATTATGAACAACCAATACGCTACATAAATAAACGTACTTAATTCCCTTAGAATAAAGGCATAAATAACATGTAATAATTCTTCTCTATCATTCAAGTATGATTAATTTATTTCTTTTGATTTTTTCGTTATAAATCGTTATAATTAATTTTTAAGTCCTGTAATTACTTCCCTGCCTTCTCCATCAAAATTTTCCATTTCATTTGACCCATCTGTCTTTCACTCTTTTAGATAATAAACAAATTTATTTGCAGCCTTTATTACTCCCTCTTCACCACCACCAGCACCATACCTTCCCACAGTTCTCAAATTTCTATACTATACATCGGCAAACTGTTCGCTTTTATTCCTTGCATTTTGAAATTGTTTTATACGCAGTGAAACTATAAAATAATCTATTATTTGCTAACACACACACTCTGATACGTGTGTGTGTATGTGTGTGTATGTGTGTGTGTGCGTGTGTGTGTTTGACTGTGAGGTAAGTAGCACAAAAAATTAACAACAAAATATAAAGTTATAAAGAAACCAGAAATATTCTGGCAAAGGAGTGGCTGTGTGGTTAGTAGCTTGCTTACCAACCACATGGTTCCGGGTTCATTCCCACTGCGTGGCACCTTGGGCAAGTGTCTTCTACTATAGCCTCGGGCCGACCAAAGCTTTGTGAGTGGATTTGGTCGACAGAAACTGAAAGAAGCACGTCGTATATATATATGTGTGTGTGTGTGTGCGTGTGTGTGCGCGCGCGTGTGTATTTCTGTGCTTATCCCCACCACCACCATCGCTTGACAACCGATGTCGGTGTACTTTCCTCCCTGTAACTTAGCGGTTCGGCAAAAGAGAACGATTGGATAAGTACTCGGCTTACAAAGAATAAGTCCTGGGTTCGATTTGTTCGACAAAAGGCGGTGCTCCAACATGGCCGCAGTCAAATGACTGAAACAAGTAAATGAATAAATGAATATATATGAGGAGAAGTCAAAAACTATCCGCACTTTCGTCATAACATATCTATATTATTGTCACATAGCCTTCTGCGCATGCGTAAATATAGTTGGTACTATTGTGGTCACGTGATCGAAGTTTGAGCCTGGTCGCACTGTTTTTCTTTATGACTTTACAGTGTAAGCATCACCACTCCACTAGCAATGTGCATCAAAGAAGAACAAAGTGCAGTGCTACGAATTCTCTGGTCGGAAGGTGTGTCGGGTACTGAAATTCATCGGAGGCTTTTAGCACAATATAGGGACAGTGCACTACCGCGTAGAAGTGTATATGAGTGGATCGAGGAGTTTAAAAGTGGCCGGACAAACGTGACGCACGAAGCAGGAGAAGGACACCCATCAATTTCCACCACTGACGAGAAGATTCAGCAAACTCGAGAGATGGCATTGGTGAACCGGCGAATTATCATCGATGAGGTAACTCGTTCTCTTCAGATTAGTCATGGTTCTTATTTCTTTATTGCCCACAAGGGGCTAAACATAGATGGGACAAACAAGGACAGACAAAGGGATTAAGTCGATTACGTTGACCCCAGTGCGTAACTGGTACTTAATTTACCGACCCCGAAAGGATGAAAGGCAAAGTCGACCTCGGCGGAATTTGAACTCAGAAAGTAACGGCAGACGAAATACTACTAAGCGCGTCACCCGGCGTGCTAACGTTTCTGCCAGCTCGTCGCCTTAGGTTCTGCCTATCAAATCATCCACAATGAACTCGGCTTCCATAAAGACCGTGCAAGATGGGTGCCAAGAGAGCTTACTGCAGAGCACAAGCGCGAACGTCTTGAGGTTCGCCAACATCTACTCGATCGCTACAACAATGAGGGAGAGGAATTTTTGAACAGAATAATCATAGGAGAATCAATGTGGGTCCATTATTGTGAGGCAGAATCCAAAAAGCAGAGCATGGAGTGGAAACATCCTAGCTCGTCAGCGACGAAGAAATTCAAGACTCAGTCTTCCGCGGGAAAAAGTGATGCTAACCTTTTTGGGGGACTCAAAAAGGCCTATACTGGAAAAGTGGTTCACGATCAACAGTGCAAGATACAGTGCTTTGCTGGCCAACAAACTGAAAACAGCAATTCGCACCAAATGGCGAAGCCTATTGTCGAAGAAAGTTTTGTTGTTGCGTGACAATGCACGCCCACACACGGCCACCTAGACTATTGAAACCATTAACCAATGGAACTGAAAGCCTCCGATAAATTTCAGCACCTGATACACCTTCGTACCAGAGAAATCGGATTACTTCTCTTTGTTCTTCTTTCGTGCATATTGCTAGTGGAGCGGTCATGCTTACACTGTAAAGACATAAAGAAAAATGGCGCGATCTGGCTCAAACTTCGAAAATAAGACTACAACAATACCAGTAGTAAACACACGCGTAGAAGGCAGTGTGATAATAATAAAGATATGTTATGGTGAAAGTGTGGATAGTTTTTGACTTACTCTCGTATGTATGTATGTATGTATGTATGTATGTATGTATGTATGTATGTATGTATGTATGTATGTAGTATGTATGTATGTATGTATGTATGCATGTATGCATTTATGTATGTATATGTGTAGACATATATTTGTTTTCGTTCGGTTTTCTTGTATGTATATATATATATATATATATATATATATATATATATATGTGCGTGTGTGTGTGTGTGTGTGTGTGTGCATATACGTGTGGGTGTACGTGTGAACGAAGGATAGTCTCATGGATTGAACGGTTTACTAGAATAAGCATTATTACCTGTTATTATATATCTGATTTTATAATCATAAATCTGTCCTCAATATCTTACGCACCATATATATATATATATATATATATATATATATATATATATATATATTATATATATATATATATATATATATATATATATATATACATATACATTAAAAAAATGTCTGCTACCCTCATCACCGTTTAGCCGGCTTGCAAATTAAAATATTATCTCAGTATTTTCTAAGGTAAAATCTTAAATTATTAATTGACACATTATTAATTATCTGATAACAGCAATGCCTGGAAAATTCATAGATCACATGGAAAAATGCGTGCATGAAAAGTCATATTCTTAAGATCATAAACCTGGAAAAGTACAGGACAAGTTATCACACCTGTAAAAGTATACAAGATATTACTTCTAGTAAAGTAAAGAATAAGAAACTTTTTAGTTAAAATATTGCAGCTAAAATTAAAATTTGAATATTAAAAATTATTTTATTATAGTTTACAAATAACACTATACTTATTTAAGTAGAATCTGGCTAATTTACTACCTTAAATACATAAAAAAATGACTAATTAGACAAACTTACTCATTACCTGAACAGTTTTGTACAATAAATTTAAAAGATGATAACTGTAAAGAGT
>NC_043006.1:50138577-50143577 GCF_006345805.1 Octopus sinensis | reverse complement strand
TACATACATACATTCATGCATGCATACACAATACATATATATACACACACACTCTTGTGGTTCCCAAACTTTTTCGGGCTGCTGCCCCCTTGACCCCCTGGCCACATTCCTAGCGCCCCCACCCCAACTAGCCATAACAAACATAGACCTCTTACTGAAGCAAATTTAAAGCAACTGTATTTCACAGATAAAACTTAACCTAATAAACCCATTATTTTGTTGTTTTTACACAAATCACTACCCCATTATCGCCCAACATACATCGCTTCCTCATTATCACCCCACTTTTCTTCAACGCCCCATTGGAACTTTCCTCTGCCCCCTAGGGGCACATTACTGCCCACTTTGGGAAGCACTAGCATGTAGTAGAATGATACACATAGATATCGTTTCCTGTTTCTTTCACATTGCTTCTTATTTGATAAAGCATTCGCCCGAAACATCCGTCTTTTTTTTCCCGTTTTTCCAATTTGGAGGCCATAGTCCTCGTTGTGCCCAATTTTTATTTATATTTTGTGTGCCTGTGTATTTACATTTTGTTCATCACTTTCTGAATTTTTGCCCATCTCTTGTAACTTTTCGCATCATCCACCTATCCCACTCTTGCCTTCCTCTTTCCATTAGTCTATTTTACCTGTGCGTGTGTGTGTGTGTGTGTGTGTACATATATATGCTTACACTCACTCACATGCATTTATTTCATATATATATATATATATATATATATATATTATATAAAAGTAAAAATGCACGAATGGAAGGAGGGGAATAAGAGACGGACATAATATTACTATTATGTATATTACGGCTGATTTCTGGTTTGTGTGTGTATGTGTGTGTGTGTGCGTGTGTATGTGTGTGCGCGTGCCGAATATTCAAACATGGGAAGTCTTTCCTTGGGCTGTTAATGCTGCATTCATATCCAATTAGAATGTGTTTTTGTGTACGCGTGTATGTGTGAATGCTTGTATGTGTGTGCGTGTATGTGTGTGTGAGTGTGCGTGTGCGTACGTGTGTGTGTGTGTGTGTGTGTGTGTGTGTGTGTGTGTGAATGAGTGCGTTTCTTTATTCCTTTACAACTCCCTTGGGTTTATGCTTATATATTTTATCATATGTATTTGCATATTCCTATCTGCTAACGATCGTACGTGTACTCAGCTCGAGGATTGCCGACCAATCAATGCTGTTTGTATGAATTGTACTTGAATATATGCATTTAAGTGCAATGTTCTGTGTGTACATGTATGTATATCTGTGTGCATGTACGTAGTTTTGTGTATATTTATGTGTGAATGTATGTGTGCATACATTTTCTGAATATCAGTGTATGGATGCATGTACATACGCATATACGTGTGTGTGTGTGTGTGTGTGTGTGTGTGTGTGTGCATATGTGTGTGCGTGTGGGGTGAGGTGTGAGTGAGTGAGAGAGAGTGAGAAAGGGAGATGATGTGTGTGTATAACGTGGTAGTTAACCCGTCACAAATACATGGTGAAAGTCGTTGCTCATGTACTATGTATGTATGTATGTATGTATGTATGTATGTATGTATGTATGTATGTATGTATGTATGTATGTATGTCTGTATGTATGTCGGTATGTATGCAGTTAAGCATGCATGGATGTATGTATGTTTGTAGGTGTGTATGTATGTATGTATGTATGCATGTATATGCATGCAAATATACATACACAGAAAATTACAAGTCATTGATGGAACCCCAAAATATGTAAAAACATACCCAAAATTTAGCCGATAGGATATATATCTATTTCCATATGCACATACGAATGTTATACTCTTTGCATTAGGCACGCATAAGTCAAAATATACGCACTGACATGCATATATGCAAACATATATTCACATATATATATACGCATATATATATATATATATATTATATATATATATATATATATATATATATATATATATATATATGATATATATATGTATGTATGTATGTATGTATGTATGTATGTATGTATGTATGTACGTACATATGTGTGTATGTCTGACTATGTATATATGAATATATATATATATATATATATATATATATAATGTATGTATGTATATATATATATATATATATATATATATAATATATATATATATATATATATATACGATGTTACTGCTGTCGTCCGCTTGCGATTATGGCAGCATTCATAGTTATTCAACTGCCACCTCCCAGGTATCCTTTGAAGATGTGAAAGTACATCATCATAAATGTTGCTCACAAAAGATGATTTCGTTTTTCATATTTTTCATTTTATTTTTAAGTGTTGTTAACGTTTGCATGCTTTTATAGACAATTACTTTCCACCAAGAAGCAGATTCACAATTCGTAGAATATGATTCAGTCTCTTGAGGGAAATGGTTTCGTGGAGACTTTTTACTGATTTCGTATAGCATAGTATAAAATATAGTTTGTGGTGATGTGTTTTTGTTTTGTCTCCTTGATATTTGAATGTATGTTTAATGTTGGTAATTGGGTGTTTGCAAAAGAATTGTAGCTTTTTTGCCATGTTAATTTGGCAGTAAAAAGTCACATTCGAAGAGAAGCTGTTATACCTAATTTGGTGCGTGTATATGTATATATGTGTGTATGTGTGTGTGTGTATAGGTGCTAGTGTGCTTTGTATAAAATATAGAACTTTTGAGTGTGCTTTAGTTAGGGAGAACGGGTAATGGTCTTCGGAAGTCCTACTAGAGTGTTAGATTAATATGGTTTCTGTCCTGTTTCAATATTTACCGCATATGAGGGAAATCTTGTAACTACACACACACACACACACATACGTACACACACATGCACATGCACACACAGACATACACACATGCACACACATACGCACTCATACACGCACACATGTACACAAACACACACAAACATCCCAGATTGCATACAAAAGAAAATCATCTGATCGACAATCGAAGACTCATTCACAACGTGCGACTTTCTCTGGTTCGCAGACGCACGATCTCCTCACTTCTCCTCTTTGATTGCTATAACAATGGCTTTTGCTCTTTTGAATAACTTAGTTGCAAGTCGACATCTGCAGGAGAAAGGTGGGCAGGAAAGATTTTCTTGACGATTCACGCTCTGAAAGGATGTATTGGATACAGCAGTCGGTGGTTGTAAGAGCACTGCATAGGTGACAAGATCAGAAGAAGCTGGTGGGTCAAGTAACGTAGATGGTGTTCATTTTCAGCTAGCTAATTCAAAGGTGCTTGTTGTACCAGTCTAATAGTCAAAGTGAAGAGACCATGCGTCTCTGCGCCAGAGGATGTTTTTTACCTACCGATTGGGCGGATTTCTTTTGGGATGTATTCTGAAATGCTTGTGTGGTGTGTGTGTGTGTGTTGTGTGTGTGTGTGTGCGTGTGTGTGTGTGTGTGTGTGTGTGTGTGTATTTGCAACAGTATTTCACATAAGGCAGAGAATTATTCTCTTGTGAAATTTATTTGGGTTTTGTAGAAAATCGGTAGCTGGATAGGCGGGAAGTATTTTTCTGACAATGAAGCTGAAGGCTATAGAAGAAGGGATACAGTATTAGTTCTGTACACACACACACGCACGCACACACACACACACACACAACACACACACGCACACACAACACACACACACACACACACACTCACACACACACATATATATATATATAATATATATATATATATATATAATTTGCATATAGTTGTGTGCGTGGTGTGTATGTGTGTGTATGTTTTTATCCGTAACTAACCGGTGCTGGTTGCTTACGTATCTCGTATGTAGCGGTTCGGCAAAAGCGACTAATAGAATTAGTACCAGTCTTTTAAAAATTAATAAGTACAGAGGTGGATTTGTTCGATTATATTCTTCAAGGCGGTGCCCCAGCATGGCCACACTCCAATGACCGAAACAAGCAGAAACGCACGCACGCACACACACACACACACACACACACACACACACAACATTTATATATGTAAATATATATCTGTATGCGTGTGCGTTTGTATGTACGTGTATGGGTATAGTATGTATTTGTACATATGTAAGCATGAGTATGTGTACGTATATACAATTTATGTATATGTTTGTATGCATGTGTGTTTTGTATATATATGCATATACATATATACATATATACATATATATATATAGATATATATATATTATATATATATATATATATATATATATATATTATATATATATATATATATATATATATCGTCTATATGTGCGTATTTGTAGTTGCCACATCTGACGAATTTAGTGTGGAAGCCATAATATATTTCATTGCATTATTTTATTATTTTTTAAAACTTTATCTTATCTACTTACTGATTTACATATTCATTTAGTGATTGTTATTTTATCTAAAAGATGAGAAAAGACTGTCTTCTTTTTTTTTTTTTTGCTTGAAGGAAAAAACTCTCTTTCTCTCTCGTTTTCTCTCTCTCTCTCTCTCTCTCTCTTTATATCTATCTATCTATCTATCTATCTATCTATCTATCTATCTATCTATCTATCTATCTATCTATCTATCTATCTATCTATCTATCTCTCACTCACTTATCTAAAGTAGGATAATAGAAAACAAGACGTGTTCTTTAGATGCTGATTGATTTTCATGTTAGATTTTTAAAGGTTTGCAATTTTTACTAATTATTTTTTTATTCATTTTTTTTTTTACTTTTGTAATTATTACTATTAGGGAACTAAATAGCATAAAGGCATTAGATGATCCATTTAATAAAGGGTCAGATAAAATGCCTTGCAAAAATTTAGTTATGGTTCTTTACATATAACTAAAGAACTTTATATTTGAGTTTAAACCCTTCACTCAGGTTACTTTGGTCTTTCATCTTTCCATGGCATGAATTTTGTGCTAGCCAAGTACCGGGCTTCATTGAATCTACTCTGGACTTCTCCCTCATCACCTCCCTAAAAAAGTATGTGGCCTATGTTTGAAATCATTAATGTTATTAGGAAGAC